>NC_091130.1:152570451-152775451 GCF_040183065.1 Periplaneta americana
TTAGTGCTGTGTTAAAATGTCAGGGTGTATATGTGCTGTTTATAATTGTGACAATTGCAGCATTACAAATTGCTCCAAATCGTACTTTCGATTTCCGACAGTTCATAAAACGTGAGTCAACAACATTCTTTAGTAGGCCTAATTCCTTCGTCTTTGTGTTGATAGAAAAATACAAATTAGTTTTTTTTTTATTTAGACCTAATAAATAAATAGAAGTTAAAATGTATTGGATTTTAAGGTTTTATCAAATTAAGTTTTATTGTTGTCCACATGCCTTTACTAATTATTACAAGCATCAGATTATTATCAATTTTATCTTTGCAGTTGTCAGCAATGCATATATAAAACATTACTGTAAATTCATTCCTAATATCAGATTGATTTTGTCTCGGTAAACCAAAGAAAAAATATGTAGCAATTAATTACAGAAAGTAATATAAGTATGCAATATTTCTCACAATATGCAGCTTTGATTTAAGATAGTAATTTTACATTAAATACTATTCAACATTTCTTAAGTGTTTCATATATAATTCCACATTAGTAACTCACGTTTTAAACAATAGTCCGAATCTCGCTATGTTAATATTTGTATATTTGTTCGATTAATTAAAATGTGTCTCAGTGAAACGTAGACCAGAGTTCGTATAGGTCAGTTTCTGTCAGATGCGTTTCCAATTCACTGTGGGCTGAAGCAAGGAGATGCACTATCTCCTTTACTTTTTAACTTTGCTCTAGAGTATGCCATTAGGAAAGTCCAAGATAACAGAGAGGGTTTGGAATTTTACGGGTTACATCAGCTGCTTTTCTATGCGGATGACGTGAATATGTTAGGAGAAAATCCACAAACGATTAGGGAAAACATGGAAATTTTACTTGAAGCAAGTAAAGCGATAGGTTTGGAAGTAAATCCCGAAAAGACAAAGTATATGATTATGTCTCGTGACGAGAATATTGTACCAAATGGAAATATAAAAATTGGAAATTTATCTTTTGAAGAAGTGGAGAAATTCAAATATCTGGGAGCAACAGTAACAAATATAAATGATACTCGGGAAGAAATTAAACACAGAATAAATATGGGAAATGCCTGTTATTATTCGGTTGAGAAACTTTTATCATCCAGTCTGCTGTCAAAAAATCTGAAAGTTAGAATTTATAAAACAGTTATATTACCGGTTGTTCTTTATGGTTGTGAAAGATGGACTCTCACTTTGAGAGAGGAACATAGGTTAAGGGGGTTTGAGAATAAGGTGCTTGCGAAAATATTTGGGGCTAAGAGGAATGAAGTTACAGGAGAATGGAGAAAGTTACACAACGCAGAACTGCACGCATTGTATTCTTCACCTGACATTATTAGGAACATATAATCCAGACGTTTGAGATGGGCAGGGCATGTAGCACGTATGGGCGAATCCAGAAATGCATATAGAGTGTTAGTTGGGAGGCCGGTAGGAAAAAATATCTTTAGGGAGGCCGAGACGTAGATGGGAAGATGATATTAAAATGGATTTGAGGGAGGTGAGATATGATGATAGAGACTGATTAATCTTGCTCAGGATAGGGACCAATGGCGGGCTTATGTGAGGGCGGCAATGAACCTCCGGGTTCCTTAAAAGCCAGTAAGTAAGTAAGAAAGTATGTGTGGGCGTAATTCCATCCCTCTGCGCTAGATGTCAGGTCCGCGATTATTATTATTATTATTATTATTATTATTATTATTATTATTATTATTATTATTATTATAACTAGACTAAATAATCTTTTTCTTCTTCTCATTATCACTTTTATAAATATTTCCCGAATTCTCCTCATTTCGTGTTCTTCTTGATCCTTCCTCTTCGTCCTCTGAATCGTCACATTCTGCTTCTTATTCTCGCTTTCTTATTTTACTCACAGCTTCTCTTCCTTTCTCTTTTATCCTCTTCACAATATCTCATTTTTCTCTTATTGTTCCTTTTTATTTTGTTTCGTTATCCGGTTATTTTCAATTTCCTCGTCACTCCCTAGTTTATCATCCACTACTCCTTCTGTCGTCACCATTATCAACAATCTTGCTTTACGTTTTTCGTGTACTTTCCTTATTCCGTCTTCTCATTATTTTTGCCTTCGCTATATTTTCCTTCCGTCTTCTCCTGCTAATATCGCTGTTTCGTTTTCCGCTTTTCCTCCGATCTCTGCTATTATTCTCCTTGTTACACTTTCCTCTTCTTTTCATCTTCAATATTTTACATTATTTCATATTTTCCTAGTTTCCTTTCTTAGTATATATTTATTTAACCTGGTAGAGATAAGGCCATCAGGCCATCTCTTCCCCTCTACCAGGGGATTACAGCTACAATATCAAGAATAGAATTATTTCTCATTCTTTTTTTCTGTCCCATTTCTTTTATTTTCTCTCTCTACTTTCTTTCTTCCGTCTTTTACTGCACGTACTTCTCCTATTTCTCTTTTCTTCCTTACAATTGCCTCTTCTCTCTTTCATTCTATACGAGATTAGACGTCATAGCGAGTTCCATAACTAACCATTCTTTATTATTGAACTGTTGTCCCATATTGTATTCGTTTCATGTTTTACTTCACCAAAGTGCTATTCAAAGGTATAAACCGCAGTAGAGACCTCCCAGATCATTGATAATTTAAGGTTGGTCTGTTGATATTTTTACCAGAATCGTGACTGATCGTCTAGCTTAGGTTCACACGTCTCTTTTGTTGTACAAGACTTCGTGATAAAGTATCGATGCCCACTCCCCTCTCCGTTAGAACTGGTGGTGACGAAAAGGTCAATATCAGTGTCGTGAATATATATGAAAGGTAAATATAGCCCCTATATATGCCATGAAGACATTTGGGGGGAGGCGGCATGGAAGTAGAGTTTCATGCTTTCTTAACCTCAACACTAGAATGATGTAGTGCAGCCGTGGCGAGAACGTGACTCGCGAGACATTGTGACTCGCAGTGATAGCTGTGCATTTCGCTTGCTTCTAACCTCCGCCAACCCCCACCCTCTCACTCACTGGAGTCAAACTCCGTCCCATTTGTATTTGTCTCTGACCTGCGAGTGGCATATGTCTCTCTCGAAACCATGTACGAAAGTTCCAAGTAGGATGGGAGGACGCATTTTTTGCTGTCAATATGATGAGAATATTAAATGTATGATTTGTTCACAAGTATTACGAGGAAAACGGTTGTATAACATAAAACGGCATTATACTACATGTTACTGATGAAACATTAAAAGGTTAAGTGTTATTGTTATCATCATCATCATCATCATCATCATCATCATCATCATCATCATCATCTCTGTGCGTCGACCCTTTTTCAGCAGATGTACGAATAATGCGGTTAGCTCTTCAATTTGAACTCACTGATTTACTATGTGATGTCAAATGAAAGCTAGATGTAAGGACTTGACAAATGTTGAACTTTCAAATCTTTGCCAAAAAAAATAGGCTAAATATCCGAAGCTTCGTTCTTTCGCTTGCTTTGTTGAAGCCATGTTCGCTATCACTTACATTTGTGAAAAATTATTTTCAACAATGAAAATAGTAAAAACCAAATTTAGATTTGACTGACAGACAAATATCTTCGTGATCAACTACGACTGGCAGTAACTGACATAATTCCTGATTTTGAAACTTTGTCGCAGAGACATTCTGAAGACAGTTAATTTTAGGTTGTGATGTTGTTCATTTCTTTCTTCGTTACACGTACTAAACATTAATTTGTAGCCTTGTATTGTATAAAATTATATTTAAGTGCTTGACGTAAGGAAAATGAAAAGGTCCACACCTGTGGAGTAACGGTCAGCGCGTCTGGCTGCGAAACCAGGTGGCCCGGGTTCGAATCCTGGTCGGGGCAAGTTACCTGGTTGAGGTTTTTTCCGGGGTTTTCCCTCAACCCAATACGAGCAAATGCTGGGTAACTTTCGGTGTTGGACCCCGGACTCATTTCACCGGCATTATCACCTTCATATCATTCAGACGCTAAATAACCTAGATGTTGATACAGCGTCGTAAAATAACCCAATAAAACAAAAAAAATGAAAAGCCGTTAATAAGTCAGACAGTTGCTTAATTTCCCCTTCGGGTGTCCGCCTCCCTCCATAGGTGCCATGCACGTTGCAGCTTATACAGTGGCTCGGCGCACGATTACATTTTCGCCACCGCTGGTCTATATTCATCGTTTTTATGTTTTGAACAGTGGCGTTTGTTAACGAAAAAGGAACTAAGGTTGATTTAGGCCTAGATATATTTAAAGAAAGGAAGTTGGAATCAAACCATTTTTTAATATTATTACAAGTAAAATTAACATTTTAAAATCCATTCAAGCAGAACGTTGTTCGACAGAATACACAATACAGAAATCAGGGCAAGTAATAAAATTCAAGTTAGTAACTGAAGTTATTAAAGACAGAAGAATTATTGCAAAGAACACGTTATTGGAATGAAGGAAAACTGTCTATTGAGAGATCTGAAGAAGATGGAGCTTTTAAAAAGAAAAGAGGAAGAGGGTGGAGATGTACGTACAACATCAGATGAAGCTTGAACTGGGAACACATTCTAGTACAGAAGAAAAATTATTTAATCCTTCATTATTTCTCTGCTTAATTAAGACCATGCGTTGTTAGGCACGGTGAATGTAGCCAGATCGCTCCAAGTGCAGTCTGTCTATCGAACACGTTGCGCACAGACACTTTCATTTGTTGGCAGTTGGGAATGCTCAAAGGCTTCATAAACCCGGCAGTCATCGTTGACAAAGTTAGAATACACAGACTGGCTTTACACACGCGATGGGGTACTTAATACTGTAGGCCAGAGCAAGGGTTATTGGCTTGGTTCACCTGCCCTGCAATCTCCTGTGATAAGGGAAACTGCTCATCTTCTGGTCCTCAGTGTCGCACTGTCCTCAATGTGGTCACATGACAACAAAAACTAACATATCATCGAAATTATAATAAATATTACATTATCAAAACAGTAATCGCAAACATATTTATCAGCCGGATGGTTTGGTGTTCGAGTCCCGCGTAGGTCTGGGATTATATGAGTTATTTGAAGTACAGTGAACTCTTCTAAGTTCGACAAAACAGAATTGAAAGTTCAGTCCAATAAGGGTAGTAGTAGTAGTAGTGGTAGTGGTAGTGGTAGTGGTAAGTGGTAGTAGGTAGTGGTAGTGGTAGTAGTAGTAGTAGCAGCAGCAGCAGCAGCAGCAGCTTTATTTTGCCTGGCAGAGTTAAGGCCATGAGGCCTTCTCTTCCACTCAACCAGGTTTCAATAATATACATGAAATACAAAATTAGATTACAAAACAACACCAAAGAAAATACCTTAGAAATTACATAAAATATAGTAGAAAATTACAATAGTCAAGATCACTTACATAATATATAAAATAAAGTAGAAAATTACACATAATCAAAATCAGTTACATAACATAAACACACACACACACACAAACACAAACACAAACACACAATTTATAAGACCTAAAATGCTCGAGATAAATTCGACGATTAATTCACTTGAGATATATTATACAAATACTAATAGGAGAATACATGTGGGTTACAAGACATAAAATGTTGATTAGCAAAGTCGTATTAAATGGCATACAAATACAAATGATTAAGTAATATATCAAGATGACAAAAAAAGAAAAAAAAAAAAAAAAAGAAGATGAGAGAGGAGAAAAAAATATCAACTTGGTCATTGAAGACTACTTAGAAACTTTCGCACGAGTCTAGTTCTGTTCAATAAAAACATTTATAAGTAGAGTGTACTTAAAAGATTTTAGACTCCGACTGCTCCTGATTTCCTGTGACAAGGAATTCCAGGAACGAGCCGTGTGTATTGTGAAGGAAGCAGAGTAGAGAGATGTTTGATATGGCTTTGATAGAACAAGGTTATGCTGTGAACGTGTATCACGGTTGTGGTGGGATGCTAAAAGTGTGAAGCGAGGAACTGGGTAAATAGGTGTGGAATTATTTAAAATCTGATACAGCAAACAGAGTGAGTAGTGAGTGTGGCAGGTGAAATGAATACAAATTCTTATTGGTTATCCATCAACGAACACAGTACTGTACTTGCATTTCCTGCCCGCCCCGAGACTTGTGCATGCGCTTCTAGTACCACAGTGGGTTTCGACAGTTCCGTCTCACAAACGGCACAATTCTCAAATAAAAAAAGAAAAGTTCATTAATTTAAAATCAGCTATCAATATGGATATCCTAATCAATCAAATATTCTGTTTCCTTTAACAAAAGCATCATTACAAGCCACGGAACCATTTCCCATTCAATTGGCAAACCCATTTCTTAGTGTCCTTATAGAAGCGTGTCTAATTCTCCTACGTAAGTAAGCAGTCGAACTATAAGATGTCGAACTTGATTTCTGTCGAACTTAAGAGCTTCCACTGTACAAGAATTTTCACAGCTATTGTACGAAATGGAAATATAAAAATTGGAAATTTATCTTTTGAAGAGGTGGAGAAGTTCAAATATCTTGGAGCTACAGTAACAAATATAAATGACACTCGGGAGGAAATTAAACGCAGAATAAATATGGGAAATGCGTGTTATTATTCGGTTGAGAAGCTTTTATCATCCAGTCTGCTGTCAAAAAATCTGAAAGTTAGAATTTATAAAACAGTTATATTACCAGTTGTTCTGTATGGTTGTGAAACTTGGACTGTCACTGTGAGAGAGGAACATAGGTTAAGGGTGTTTGAGAATAATGTGCTTAGGAAAATATTTGGGGCTAAGAGGAATGAAGTTACAGGAGAATGGAGAAAGTTACACAACACAGAACTGCACGCATTGTATTCTTCACCTGACATAATTAGGAACATTAATTCCAGACGTTTGAGATGGGCAGGCATGTAGCACGTATGGGCGAATCCAGAAATGCATATAGAGTGTTAGTTGGGAGGTCGGAGGGAAAAAAACCTTTGGGGAGGCCGAGACGTAGATGGGAAGATAATATTAAAATGGATTTGAGGGAAGTGGGATATGATGATAGAGACTGATTAATCTTGCTCGGGATAGGGACCAATGGCGGGCTTATGTGAGGGCGGCAATGTACGACAATCCCTGATGTCACTATAACCTGACTTTGTCCACCACACATAAGACCCTGCATTAACGGGTTTCGAAGCCGGATCTGCAGTCATCTTAATCCCCTGCTGTGCTGACTCAAGACAGCCTATGGAGTCGTGTTACATACTACGAACTGAATCCACACTCGCCTCTGTTCTTCTCAGTTATCTGTAGTGACGCAGTTCGATGAATCCAGAATTCATATTTCCTTGTTATTTCCAGACTTTGAAGTAGCAGCATAAAAGTACTTGTTGAGTTTCTCGTGATATTTCCCAGGAGTGAGAAAGATGCTGTAAGACATCTCTTTGTCGCGCCCTTTGTAGTTCACATTGTCCCGCCTGACAAACTATTTCATTCATCGTAATGCGGGAGAGGTGACAATACTTCAGTGTCGCTAACATATGAGCGTCATATTTCCCAACGGCCCTTGCTTTCACGCGTATTCACAGAACGAGAGACGCCATTTTAACACCCGACTAGAGAACAACAGAAGATCTAAGTGCGTTCTTGTGTCTGAGAAGTCATCCGGAGAAGTAATAAGAAGGAACTTCTTAATAAAGCACGCTTAATTGGGTGAGATATCTTTACCAGAACTGCTGGAGAGCCTCTGTCCTGTACTAGAGACCTGATTTCAAACATCAAAGAGCACGGGTGAAATTTGTTGTACACAAAGAAGGCTTCAGTGCAGTATTCTGGAGAAATTCCGTTTCCCCTGCTACTCTTCAACATACATACGAGCTATTCCATCTCAAATCGACCGAAATATAGAGAAAATTGACCTTACAATTTCTAAATACAATATTTTTTTTTTTGTACAGTAGAACCCCGTTTATCCGCCACCCTATTAACCGATTGGCGGATTATACGATTATCTTTCTCTCGCTCGTTTTGTTTTTTTCGCTACAGAAACGTATGAAGTTGATACTGTTGCACGCTATATTAGTATGCGTATTTTTTTCTAGAGTGTTATTACAAACATTTACACTTAGGCCTACACAGTTTTGGTCTACTGTTCGAGTTGCTGTACTCTATTACTTCTATATTAAATGTTTTCCATGAGTTTAAAAAAAACGTGTTGTGCTAAGTGTCGAATAAAATCCAAATAATTAAGTGGTTGGGGAAAGAGAAATTGTCAGTCATCTCGCATCACGATACGAGACTGATGTTACAGCTATGAGCGATTTAATAAAAATCAAGGATAAAGGGTATACAGTATGTAAATCTACAACATGAGACCTTTACTATTCCTATCTTTCCGCTGACAGCCATTAAAAGGAGTTTCTTTTACCTCTTAAAAACACGTCTTTGACAACCGAACTTAAATTAATGAACTTCTGATTCACTACCTAGCGTATTGAACACAAGACCACGGAGAAAATATCCAGTGTTATTCACTTAATTTACGAAAATATTTTATGGTACGGATTATCCGATTTTTCGATTAACCGTTCAGTCAACCC
The DNA here is from genome assembly GCF_040183065.1 of Periplaneta americana. Taxonomy (NCBI): domain Eukaryota; kingdom Metazoa; phylum Arthropoda; class Insecta; order Blattodea; family Blattidae; genus Periplaneta; species Periplaneta americana. The sequence goes on from NC_091130.1 coordinate 152,579,011, forward strand.
CCTTCATTACCGCGGATAATAGGGGTTCTACTGTATGTAGAGAACTGTGATACAATGCTTTGTGCAAAGTTTGAGGCATCAGAACTTCATAGTGTTTAAATTAAAAATATTTAAATTTATCGTTTTTATATAAAATTTGCAAATTTAAACTGTTGCAGCTCCGAAACCCTTTCACCCAATGATCAAAATCGTGGTTTATTTTGATGCTGAGAAATTAAAGTTTATATTGACATAATAATAATAATAATAATAATAATAATAATAATAATGGTTTATTTTAACTGGCAGAGTTAAGGCCATTCGGCCTTCTCTTCCACTCAACCAGTATGATAAAAAAATACTACAATGCTATCAATACTGGATGTTCATTTCAAAGTGTGTCATGACGTCACTGTTGTGAGTCAGCGATTTGAAGCGAGTTTCAGCTTTTATGTCATATAAGTTGCCTATTAATCAAGGCGTTCAATCTGAACTTGAGAACGTGTACAGTGTAACTTGAATGTCGTAGCAACAGATGGCGGTCTGTAAAGTCTGTGTGCTACCATAACCTCAAATCGAACTGTGTTTTGCGCGGGCAAGTCGTACGCAGGGTGTTTGTTATCATCGATTGCATACCGCAACATTCCACAACACAAATCAAAATACTCCGTGTCTATGTTGATCGTCCAAGTTAATGTCAACAAATACGTAAGTAATCGTCTTAACTTGCTAGGCAACTTCTCTCGCATTTAGGTAATACGCCTCTGCGGAAGTGTAAGAAGATTGAATTCTCTAGGCTCATCGGCTAGCCACATGACGACATACAGCGAGCCATGACACATTTTGAACTGAACACCCAGTATAACATAATTAATACAATACAATACAATACAATTCAAAGCAATACAATACTACAAATACAAGACAATATAATACATAATTAATATAAGACAATGACAATTGTTTTCATCTTCACAACACCAATAAAATAATTATGTAATAATAATAATAATAGTAATAGTAATGATAGTCATACCTAAATTAAATTAAATTATTAAGCTCGATCACAATTATAACTTCAATTTGGCTGCGCCCGTAAGAAATCGTTTAGCCTTTTCTTGAAAGTGGTTATTGTCTGGCAGCCCCTAATCTTCTGAGGTAGATAATTCCATTCACGGGGGACTGAGACAGTAAAAGAGGATGAATAGTGGGATGTTCTATGGGCAGGAATTGCTAGGATTTGGTTCTCCTGTGACCTGGTGTTTAGATTGTGACTGGAAGATAAGTAGTTAAACCGGGAACGAAGATAATTTGGAGTAGAAGTGTGGAGAACTCGAAACAGATAGGTTGGATAAAAAGTAATGGCAACACTGCTGTCACGTGACGATGGTGCGTTCGAGAGTTGCCAGCTATATGGACATGAACAAGGAATGTTAGATGAGTTAGTGCAGCCAGCGGCGACAGTACTCTGTCAATCTACTGCAGTGTGTAGAACGTTGACTTTCATAGGGATAGTGCGAGCGCCCTAAGACCACGTTTACAAAACTAGAGCAACGTTCCTGGATCAAAATTGAAGTGACACGAGGTCGTAGCGCACAAGAATGTTTTCAGGGACTGCATGAAGCATGTGCCGATACAGCGTTGCCATATCGCACAGTGGCACGATGGGTTAAAGCGTTCCGGGAAGGCAGGTATGTGAAAGTGATGTTCATTGTGGCATATGACATTGATGGGGTAATACTGCACCACGTTGTACCTCCAAGGCAGACGGAAAACGCGGACTACTGGAACATCCACCGTACTCACCCGATATGATCCATGCGATTGCGATCTTTTCACCAAAGTGAAAGAACCACTGCGAGGGACCCGGTACAATACAAGACATGAACTTATCCTTGCTTTAGGGCGGTCAATACGGACTATCAACAAAGATGGACGCGCTGATGGTGTACGACGCCTTCCAAACATTTGGGAAAAGGTAATAAATAAGGGGGGCGACTATATAGAAGGTACGTAAATGTTGTACCCCTCTGAATAAAGCCATGTCAGAAATATCGAACTGTTGCCATTACTTTTTATCCAACCTTATATAAATAGATTTTCTTACTTTTTATGGAAATGGAGAAATTTAGATTTTTCCTCATTAAGACGCCAAGGAAAAAATATAAAAAAATATATATAGATTCCGCAATGAAAGTACAAATAAACACATATTTTTTTACTGATATCACGTTGATAAGAAAATATTGAAAATATCAAATAAAGAAAATAAATAGTACGCGCGTGAACTAACCAGCTGACTGTGAGGCGGGAGCTAGCCGAGGTAAGTAAGGCCAGGAGCCATAAACACGTGATGTGTCGTCTAGCTGCCATGACTTAGCACGCTTTATCAGAGGTTTTCATAAACACAGGAGTACAACGACGCCCAACGCTCGCTTATCTTCAGCTCTCGGCCAGTGCGTGCGGTACTGCGCCGTTCAAGTCTAGGCGTGTGAAAATAATTTATTTAATACCCTCGAAACTTATTGCCGAGCCACTAAGCAAACAATGCCGAATCCTTCTTAATAATGCAAGGTTTTTTTCTCAATATATATTTTTTTTTCAATTTTTATAAATTAGCAAAAGGCCTAAAACTAAGTAAAATCAGATTATCTGTCTCTAGGTATATAATGAAAATAAGTATTACTTCTTAACATAACCTACTAAATTTCAGCTTCAAAATAAGCTCTCGTTCAATATTCTGCAGTAAATAATTCCAGAGTTCTGAGTGCTGAAAGAGGCTTGTTTTTATAAAATACGCTAAATTTGTCGCTCAACAATACGAAAACCGTTTGACTTTCGATAGTATATTTTTGAAAATGCACTCTCCTCAGCACCTTGTATAAATAGGGAAAAAATTAGAATATAAAAAAATGCAAGGACTTTTACTGATCGATTTCATATGGAATAGCCCATACATGCATACATACATACATACATACATACATACATACATACATACATACATACATACATACATACATACATACATACATACATACATACATATGATCCAAATATCTTAATGTCGTCTATTATTTGACATCTTCTTCTGCCCCGAACTCTTCTCCCGTTCACCATTCCTTCCAGTGCATCCTTCAGTAGACAGTTTCTTCTCAACCAGTGACTCAACCAATTTCTTTTTCTCTTTCTGATCAGTTCCAGCATCATACATTCTTCACCCACTCTTTCCAACACAACTTCATATTTTATTCTGTCTGTCCACTTCACACGCTCCATTCTCCTCCATATCCACATTTCGTCCACACCTGTGGAGTAACGGTTAGCGCGTCTGGCCGCGAAACCAGGTGGCCCGGGTTCGATTCCCGGTCGGGGCAATTACCTGGTTGAGGTTTTTCCCGGGGTTTTCCCTCAACCGAATATGAGCAAATGCTGGGTAACTTTCGGTGCTAGACCCCGGACTCATTTCACCGGCATTATCAACTTCATCTCATTCAGACGCCAAATAATCTAAGATGTTGATAAAGCGTCGTAAAATAACCTACTAAAATAAAAAAAAATCCATATTTCAAATGCTTCTATTCGTTTCTCTTCATTTCGTTGTAATGTCTATGTTTCTGCACCATACAATGCAACACTCCACATAAAGCACTTCACTGGTCTCTTCCTTAGTTTTTTTTTCAGAGGCCCGTACAATATGATCCTTTTTCTATTAAAAGCTTTCTTGGCCATTGCTACCCTCTTTTTGACTTCCTGGCAGCAGCTCATGTTACTGCTTATAGTACACCCCAAGTATTTGAAGCCGTCCACTTGCTCTACTGCCTCATTTAGAATTCGCAAGTTTACCTTCTTTATTTTTTTCCTATGACCATGGTCTTCGTCTTGTTTGTATGTCTCTTCATCCCATACTGCTCACAGCTGTCATTTAGCTCCAGTAGCATATCCCTTAGTATCATCTCCTCTTCTGCTAACAACGCCAAATCATCAGCAAATCTTATGCACTTTATTATTTTGCATCCTACTTTCACCCCTCCCATGTTCTGAAAACAGTTCTTCATTAAATCCTCCAAGTAAATGTTGAATAGGGTAGGTGATAAAGGGCATCATTAACGTACTCCTCTCCCTATTTCACTTCCTTCAGACATTTATTCTCCTATTCTGACTTTGATCGTTGTTTCATATAAAGATTAGACCTACTGGACAGCCTTGTCTCTTTCCAATCATACTAATTTTTTTTAGGAATCCCCTTAAGTTTGGAGGGGGCCATGTTGAACATATTTTAAGAATTAACCTATGATACTGGATTTAGGACACCCTGTACAATGAACTTGTACCTAATTTCAAAAGTGTATGTACGAGGGAGAGTCAAAAAGTAACCTTAATAATTGTTTTATTAATTGAATATGTACAATAAGACTACAAACACTTCATCACTTTTCAACACAGTATAACAGGAACACTTGCATTGAACGACTGAACGTAGTGGGGACTATATTTAAAAGTGATGAAGTGTTTGTAGTTTTATTGTACATATTCAATTACTAAAACAATTATTAAGGTTACTTTTTGACTCGTGAATGTTATTTTGACAACAATTTTGGAAGAAAAATAAGACATTATCTAATGCCAATTATTTGTATAAAATTAAATTGATTTCCCTCATTCTCATTAAAAATTACACATTCACAAACGCTCGTAAAAATTACGACGCCGGAAGTAAATTTTCTGGTTTGTTGATATCCTGACAGCTGTATGAAGCGTGAAACTCTAGCACAGTCATCATCATCAAGAATTGGAAAGGCACTGGAAGACATAACAATGTTGATTGATTTCTTATTCTTTCCTCACTTTAATTTATACGTGGCACTCGTAAAATTTACGAGCGTTTGTGTTCTAGGGTTAATAGTGCCGTATAACTGTTCTATCTTTTGTAACAATTTATTTATTACACCCTGTATGTACTTGCGTGCTTGACGATGTCGCCAGCGAATAACAGAGGCTTCTTACGTGAAGAGGAATAGATTGAGAGAGAGAAAATAAATTCTTGTACAGGGACATCATTTTATTTTTACTTCAATTTTTATTGTACCTGAGTTTTTGAATGTACTTCACTCCCACCCCTTCTACTAAGGAAGTTCCAACTCCACACAGAACCAAGACCGCAGATAGTAAGCAGTACTGAGTTACTGAGTATAGTACGTTCCAGAAATATGTTCGCGTTTTCCAGTGACGAAAGAGCTTTCAATATTGAATCATATTTTCGCACAGGTACTGTCCGTTTGCCTACGTCGCATCCCGATTTCCCCCACCTGCTTCTGCTCGCCCCTCTGTAATAGCTGGGCTGTCTTAGCTCTTTTCTGAAAACATTAATTTCTCTTAGGAATTGTACGTTTACGTAATATTATACAGCTGTTTAATTTAACTTAAATAAAAGGGCCTCGTTAAGTAATTAACTGTCACGTGATTTCCTCCCTTACTACAATCCTGCGGCATAACCACTTGGACGGACAGTAGATAGCATGTCTGAGTAATTTTATATTTTCGGGTCGGGCAGAAGTGAAGATTGAATTCACAGTACATAGAGTAGGTACAGAATTATTTCAACATGAGTTACTAGTACGAAGGACGAAACTGGCAATTGGAATTAGATGCAATAGTCTATAGTGCGATAATATGCACAAAAGAACTGAAGCCTTTATCGAAATGAACGGCCACCATTTTCAAAATTGTGTTTAAATATTGATATTATGATTATTTTTCAATTTAACTTCTTTCTCTATATTGTACGCTAATGTGCTGTAGACAGTATAATATACATTGCATAATGAATACGTTCGCATGGATAACTCACTTCGTGAGTAAAAACACATATTCTTAATACAGTACTGTACTTTGATTAAAGAAAAACCTAATGAAAATTATCAAACTCAAAATCGCGATATTTCCTAGTTTACGTAAATGGATGAAATACTTTTCTTCCATCCTATACCTAGTAGAGTGATTTGTGTTTTACGCTAGTATCATCGAACTCCAGCCTTGGAGGGGGGGGCAAGCGGTGTTTCCGGTTCTCTAAAGGTATAGACAGGTTAATAAAAAAATGTTAGTAAAAATAAAATGATGTCCCTGTATATAACAGCGTAACATGCAATACATCTCTAAACCTTTGGAGGTCACAGCATTGGGAGATTACAGTCAATAAGAGACAATATCATAACCTTGTCACCTGGAAGACAAAAGCTATGTATCACTGAGTAACAAGTGTTATTGAATACAGAAATGTATGCCGTTTGATTCAATCCGTCACGAAGATGAGTTGTTTACTTGTAGTCGATTCTGTTCATAAAGACAGGACATCCTCTCTATATCAGTGTGGTGATCGGTTGCTAGGGATCGTGTCGTTAAGGTATCTCAATACGCAATTGCTCTTGTTTAGAAGTCATTTTAGTTATATAGCAGAGTAAGGTAAGTGAGTACTTAGGATCTTACTGTATCTAGCTTCCTTGGTCTTCTATCAGTTGTGTAAGATCTGCAAGTGATAATATTGATACAATAGTTTAATTTAATTTAACTTTGACACCCAGTTTCACTGGACATACCCGTGCTTTCTGTGTGAAATTTATCGGGCATTAAATTACTCTACAATAATTGTCTCTCTGGTTACCTACCTGTCTGCCTACCTATCTGTCTGTCTCACTGTCTCTCTACCTATCTACTTACCTCTCTACCTCACTGTCTCTCTACCTACCCTACCTACCTGTCTCTCTGTCCTTCTGTCTGTCTCACTGTCTCTCTGCCTACCTACCTGTCTATCTGTCCATCTGTCTGTTTCACTGTCTCTCTACCTACCTACCTCTCTGTCCATCTGTCTGTCTCACTGTCTCTTTGCCTACCTACCTGTCTATCTGTCCATCTGTCTGTTTCACTGTCTCTCTACCTACCTACCTCTCTGTCCATCTGTCTGTCTCACTGTCTCTCTGCCTACCTACCTGTCTATCTGTCCCTCTATCTGTTTCACTGTCTCTCTACCTACCTACCTGTCTCTCTGTCCATCTGTCTGTTTCACTGTCTCTCTGCCTACCTACCTGTCTATCTGTCTGTCTCACTGTCTCTCTACCTACCTCCATGTCTCTCTGTCCATCTGTCTGTTTCACTGTCTCTCTACCTACCTACCTGTCTATCTGTCCATCTGTCTGTCTCACTGTCTCTCTGCCTACCTCCATGTCTCTCTGTCCATCTGTCTGTTTCACTGTCTCTCTACCTACCTACCTGTCTATCTGTCTGTCTCACTGTCTCTCTGCCTACCTACCTGTCTATCTGTCTGTTTCACTGTCTCTCTGCCTACCTACCTGTCTATATGTCTGTCTCACTGTCTCTCTGCCTACCTCCATGTCTCTCTGTCCATCTGTCTGTTTCACTGTCTCTCTACCTACCTACCTGTCTATCTGTCTGTCTCACTGTCTCTCTGCCTACCTCCATGTCTCTCTGTCCATCTGTCTGTTTCATTGTCTCTCTACCTACCTATATGTCTCTCTGTCCATCTGTCTGTTTCACTGTCTCTCTACCTACCTACATGTCTCTCTGTCCATCTGTCTGTTTCACTGTCTCTCTACCTACCTACATGTCTCTCTGTTTATCTGCCTGTTTCATTGTCTCTCTGCCTACATACCTGTCTCTCTGTCCATCTGTCTGTCTCACTGTCTCTCTGCCTACCTACCTGTCTGTCTATCATCTGTCTGTCTCATCTCTCTCCTACCTATCTGTCTGCCTACATATCTGTCTGTCTCTGTCTCTCTACCTATCTACCTGTCTGTTTCACACTACCTACCTGTCTGTCTGTCCATGTGTGTTTCACTGTCTGTCTCTCCCTACCTACCTATCTACCTATTTATCTGTTTGTCTATCTACCTACCTACTTACCTGTCTATCTGTCCATCTATTCGACTCTCTGTCTCTCTACCTTCCTATCTACCTGTCTGTCTGTCCATCTATCTTACTGTCTCTCTACCTATCTACGTATCTATTTATCTATCTGTCCGTTCATTCGTCTATCCACAGCCATATATACCTACCTGCCTCTGTCTGTATCCGACTGACCAGTTTCTCTGTGTAACCTGTCTGTGTTTATGTTTATCTGATCTCCGTAGGTATCTGTCTGTCTGGCTGGTTGTTCGTAATTTTTCCCTCTCATTTCGTTATCACCGTGTTACTCATTATTTATGGCTTTCACAGTCACTAATGGCTTCGCTCCCTGTTCGCGGAATTCCAGGTCGACCACCTGCAGGCAGGCAGGCGCGCCCACACTGCCAGATAGAATGTTCGTTTCCAATTTTCATTTCATATCGGGAAACGCGCTGAGCAGCAATACTGTACACCTGGCTGGCTCAGGGTGGGAGAGCAGATCAGCGCCATGGCAACCAAAGTCCATTCAAGGCAGATCTGTTATTGTTTGGAACACATCATTTCGCTTCCCATGGCCTTACAGGAAAAGTCTCACTCCATTTTTATGTAATGAAAGGCCACACATCTCATTAGAATCGTGATTTGTGGAGTGAAAAGTGCCCGAATTTCGTGGAATTTTCACCAAAAAAAAAATACTGAAATTACTTTCTTAAAGAGGAAGTAATGGACGAGATTTTGAGCTGTATGTTTAAAGCTTATAAAAGATTACTGTCCATAAATGAGAGGGTTTCAAGCAAATTTTGTTGTAATTTCTTCCTGTTGCGTCATAAACAAAGTTTCTACAACAAATAAGTGAATGGAATAATATAGTCAGTCTGTAAACTTATCCATTTATTAATGGGCTGAATAACAATCATTTAGTTAAATAATATAGTGATAATTGTTTTGGAACACCTGGTAGTTATCGTCAGGTCTAAGAAGAATACATGATTACATTGTCTTTTTCATTATCATTTACTGTATGGTGTACAAATCTGGGACTTTTCGTCTAGTGTAAGCGAGACTTTTATACAGTATTGCAGAAGAAATTTTACGTATCATAGCAACAAAAACTCGTTTTTTTTACATTTTAAAAGTTTATTCATTAATTATAAAATACTAACTTTTCCTGCAATTTGTAATCATTGCTTACCTGATTTTTTTTATAAAGAAAACGTGGTTAAATATTGTAGTAGAGCCAACATTCATGACTATGGTGCTAGGACAAGTGATGATTTGAATTTTCAATATTGTCGCACTAAATAGTTGTGTGGAAATGAAATAATTTTATTCCTCTATACACCTTATTTATGTCTATTTATCTGTACATCTTACACATACTGTATTCATCTGACGTTGTTTACGTTGTCTACTTACAGTATTCCATTCAGTGCGCTGTCTGAGGGGTGGGGACAGGAAACTACACTAAAGCAATGCAGATAGCGTAATGTGTAACGGACATGGTCGGTCCTGATATGCACGTCTGTAGACAGCAGTGTATGTGTACAAGTTGCAGTGTCCAGTCGATCAGTCCTAGTGAAATGGAGGAGTACACGAGAGCGGAATAAGCAGACCTGATTTTCGAATACGGATGAGCCAATGGGAACAGTAGACAAGCTCACAGATTGTATCGGGCTAAGTACCCACGTAGGAGACATCCGGCCCATACCATTTTTCCACGACTGTTCCAAAAGTTAAGGGAAGGAGGGCACGTGTTGCCAAATTACAATTCCACAAAACTATTTTTGCTTGTAACTTTCAACTCAGTCATTTCCGGACCATGGTTCCTTATCTCAAATTGATACATGTGCCCTTCGCCATCATCCCTGAAAGTTTGTAACACCACCTCGGAAACATCCTGTATAAAGTATAAAATCATGTCGTTTGGTTTTAAATTTCTTGAAAAGCATTTAAATAATGGCAGCATATGATTTTGAACAAAGGAACAAAATATAGAAATATGCTAAAATCTGTCCCCTAGTTATCAGTATTTGTTTCATCGTTTCGCAGGTACTTTGCAACTTTGCAATTTTATACAAATGATGGCAGAGGAATTTGCTTGGTAAAGCTACTCGTGTTTTCTCTGTCATAATATGAACAGTTCAATGAAGAAATGAATGGATGGGGAACACTTTCTTGCGTTTTCGAAATTGATACTCGCTGAACAATTGTTTACGTTGAGATGATTTCTAAGCACACAAACTGCCATTAACAAGAGAAGGAATCAGGTCTGATGCCGCGCGGTATCGATTGCCGGCACTAATGAAGCAGTGACCACGCTCCACACTTGTTGAACTTGCGTCGGGTCAACTTGTGCGCTCCTCCCTAGACGCATTGCTTTACATGGCCGTCAAGTTTATCACTTCTCCGAAGCTTCCGCTTTCAAATACTGGAGTTCAAATCCTGGCGTATGAGTTATATTTGTGGTGGAGAAAAGTTTCCTCGAGGAGTTCAGATTTTCCCAGCCATAATTCCACAATTTCTCTATAACTAACAATCATTCCCATCACAGCTGTAGTAATAACTAGAAACTACAGAGCATTCGTGTAGGCCTAGCCTATATAATGTAGATCGACTGGGCGGCGCACGACCGGCACGAAGGCCAACCAAGGAACACGCGGCACACCGTCTGCCACACCCTCGGCAGTCCAGTTCATTAAAGATTCTTGAAAAATGTTTTGAATTTAGATTCTTAAAAAAGTTTTAAATTTAATATTTTCAATTTAGATTCTTAAAAAAGTTTTAATTTAATATTTTCAATTTTGATTCTTAAAACATGTTTTCCGTTTAAAATCTTAATAATTTATATTCAGATTCTGCAGAATGTTTCCAATTTAGATACTTCAAAAATGTTTTCAATTTAGATTCTTCAATAATGTATTCAATTAAGATTCTTCAAAATGTTTTCAATTTAGATTCTTCAAAAATGTTTTCAATTTAGATTCTTCAATAATGTATTCAATTCAGATTCTTCAAAATGTTTTCAATTTAGATTCTTCAAAAATGTTTTCAATTTAGATTCTTCAATAATGTATTCAATTCAGATTCTTCAAAATGTTTCCAATTTAGATACTTCAAAAAATGCAAATCTAGTCTTTCAGGTAAAGCTCCCTGTAAAACAGATTTGAATAATTTCAAGGGAAAAATTGTTCTGGGGCCGGGTATCGATCCCGGGACCTCTGGTTGAACGTACCAGCGCTCTTACCAACTGAGCTAACCGGGAACTCCACCCGACACCGTCTCAACTTTTCCCTTTATATTCACACAACTCGCGTGGGCTGACGAAACGCCAGAGACCCACATCGAGTGCACACAATCTCTGTGTGACTTGGAATTGTAGTTTTCTGTTAACGTACGCAGTAACGTATATATTATGCAAATCTAATCTTTCAGGTAATGCTCCCTGTAAAGCAGATTTGAATAATTTCAAGGAAAAAATTGTTCCGGGGCCGGGTATCGATCCCGGGACCTCTGGTTGAACGTACCAGCGCTCTTACCAACTGAGCTACCCGGGAAAAAATGTTTTCAATTTAGGTTCTTCAATAATGTATTCAATTCAGATTCTTCAAAATGTTTTCAATTTAGATTCTTAAAAATGTTTTCAATTTAGATTCTTCAGCGTGTTTTCAATTTACATTCTTCAAATGTTTTCAATTAAGATTCTTCAATAATGTTTCAATTCAGATTCTTCAATAATGTTTTAATGTAGATTCTTCAAAAATGTCTTCGATTTAAATTAAACAGTGTTTTTCAATTTAGATTATATAGAAATGTTTCCAATTTATATTCTTCAAAATGTATTGAATTTATATTCTTAAAAATGTATTCAATTTATATTATACAAAAATGTTTTTAATTCAGATTCTTGAATAATGTTTTCAATTTAGAGTCTTCAAAAATGTTTTCAATTTAGATTCTTGAAAAATGTTTTCAATTTAGATTCTACAAAACGTTTTCAATTTAGATTCTTCAATAATGTTTTAAATTCAGACTCTTCAATAATTTTTTCAATTCAGATTCTTCAAAAATGTTTTCAATTTAGATTCTTCAAAAATGTTTCCAATTTAGATTCTCCAAAAATTTTTTCGATTTGAATAAAAAAATGTTTTCAATTTAGATTCTTCGCAAATGTTTTCAATTTAGATTCTTCAAAAAGTTTTAAATTTATATTGCACAAAAATGTTTTGTATTCAGATTATTGAATACTGTTTTCAATTTAGATTCTTCAAAAAGTTTTAAATTTATATTGCACAAAAATGTTTTGTATTCAGATTATTGAATACTGTTTTCAATTTAGAATCTTCAAAAAGTTTTAAATTTATATTGCACAAAAATGTTTTGTATTCAGATTATTGAATACTGTTTTCAATTTAGAATCTTCAAAAAGTTTTAAATTTATATTGCACAAAAATGTTTTGTATTCAGATTATTGAATACTGTTTTCAATTTAGAATCTTCAAAAAGTTTTAAATTTATATTGCACAAAAATGTTTTGTATTCAGATTATTGAATACTGTTTTCAATTTAGAATCTTCAAAAAGTTTTAAATTTATATTGCACAAAAATGTTTTGTATTCAGATTATTGAATACTGTTTTCAATTTAGATTCTTAAAAAAAGTTTTAAATTTATATTGCACAAAAATGTTTTGTATTCAGATTATTGAATACTGTTTTCAATTTAGATTCTTCAAAAGTGTTTTCGATTAAATTCTTCGAAATGTTTTCAATTTAGATTCTTCAAGAATGTTTTTAATCTAAACTTTTTCAAACAATTTTGCATTTAGATCCTTGAAAAATATTTTTAATTTAGATTCTTGAAAAATTTCAGTTTAGATTCTTGAGAAATGTTTTCGATTTGGATTTAAAATATTTTCAATTTAGGTTTTTCAATAAAGTTTTAAATTCTTCAAAACGTTTTCAATTTAGATTCTTCAAAATATTTCCAATTAGATTCTGCTAAAATGTTTTCAATTTAATATTTTCAATTTAGATTCTTAAAAAAAAATATTTTCAGTTTAGAATCTTAAAAAAGTTTTTAGTTTGATATTTTCAATTTTGATTCTTCAAAAATGTTTTTGACTTAAATTCTTCACGTTCTGTTGAAGTCCAAGTCTCAGATGCGTAGGTAAGATTAAGAAGGACTTGTAGCTCTTGTATAACTATATATATTTGGGATTTCCTTGAAGGTATGCAGCTCTTCAGTATGTTCGATTAAGAATGATAAGAACGATTTTCAAACTGAAATCTGCTGTTAATTTAGTCGGTTATATTATGTGTTGTTATTAATGTTTCAAGATAATTAAAGGTTTCACTTTTCCAATATATTATTGATTTACTTGTAAATGATCCTGAGATGTATCGAAACGGGCTATTTTCAGGAACTGTCATTACTTTATAAAATTTTAGAGCGTTATTTTTTTTACTTAGAAACATATCTATAGTTGTGATTAGTAATCTATACTAATAATAAATCTGTAGCCAAAATTTTTGTGGTAATTTTCTATTTTCCAAAAATAGTTGGTGTTAACATGTATAATTAACCATCCTGAAACCGAAAATCGCTTTTTTGACATTTTTGTTTGTATGTCTGTCTGTCTGTGTGTCTGGATGTTTGTTACCTTTTCACACGATAATGGCTGAACCGATTTATATGAAAATTGGAATATAAATTAAGTTCGTTGTAACTTAGATTTTAGGCTATATGGCATTCAAAATACTTTTTTTTAAAAGGGGGGTTATAAGGGGGCCTGAATTAAATAAATCGAAATATCTCGCTTATTATTGATTTTCTTGACAAATGTTACATAACAAAAGTTGCTTTAAAATTAATTTTCCGATAAGTTTTATTCTACACAAAAGTTTGATAGGACTGATAATTAATGAGGAAATGAGTTTTACAATTACAATAACAACGCCATCTAAGGCGCTGTACTGAAATAAAAACAAACGACTTCGTCTATAAGGAGCATTGGACAACAACAATCGAAAGCTAAAACATAGCCTACAGAGAATGTTTCTGTGTTTGTTTGAAGTAGTATCGGAAGCTAATTAATTGTTTAATTATTATTTCACCATTGGAAAGTGTAGTTTCTCTAGATGGACATAATTCTACAATGTTATTACAGTAACTTCTGAAACATATAGCAAGTAATATAAAGTATACACATTAAAACTAAATGATATGTCAATCTTCATTAAACTATGGTTGCATGTAATAACAATTAAGAAACATGCTAAAGGAATTGTCATTGCACCAAATGAGTGGTCTTTGGACCAAAATGACCGCATTTTAATTATTTAAATACAATTTAAATTAAGTAATATATTAAACGACTTATCCTTCTATCAAACACGAATGTTCCCTGGATGAAACGTCCTATTTTAATTATGTAATTACTTTATATTTATTTCTAACGGGTGCAGCGGAGCGCACGGGTACGGCTAGTATTTTAATATAATTATCGAGAACATTTGGTTCCATCGTTATACACAAAAAGACATAGCATTACCAGGAATAGATAGTTGCTAGCCCACCTGATATGGAGATGGAAATCAATCGTCCTTTTCTGCTAGAAGTGTAACAAGAGTCGCCTTTGTTATGAAGCTTCATCCCAGAGCTGAATACACCATGCTGATGTTTGTTGCTATGGTGATTTTCTTGGTACACCACGCTCATATCCCATACCCTTTAAATTCCACTCATCCCACCCTTTTCTATTTCTCTCCATCATTTCATCATGGAAGAATAGCTACACCCAGAGATTCACTAATGATCAATTAAACCTGCTCTCTGTTATTTTCACAAAAGCTCCACAAAATGAACTCCAGGACTGCAGGCAGCGTTTTGGTTTATAATTGCGTGTCTGATAGTTTAAAATTCGCGCTGGCGGGATAAAGTTACTGATTGCGAAATGGTGGAAAATAATGAAGTCAGATTAAACGCGTGTCAACGATTACATCACACACACGTGTCGCAGTTCCTTGCCTCTTATACAGAGTGATTTATATAGAACTGACACATTTCTTTCATTAATTGTTTCAAAACGAATTGTGCTAGCGACAACTTATTATACCTAAAATGTAGAGGACTTTTGGGAGCTTATTTACCTCTATAGCAAATGTTGAAAATGTCCTCCATCCTGCATAAGGCACAACTCAACACGTCGTTCCATGTTACTGGCCACTCGTTGGAGGACTCTGTTGTCAATAGCTTGAATCTCCTGTGTGGTGTTGTGCTTCAGATCGTCCAATGTCTGGGGACGTGTGGCGTAAACCGTATCTTTTAAGAAACCCCATAGAAAGAGTCCGGCGTTGTCAAATCCGGAGATCTCGGTGGCCACAGATTCCTGGAAATTATTCGGTCGTCACATAACCGGATAAATGGAACCATACTTCATCTGTGAACCATGTGATGGACAATATGGCAGGATTTTGCACAATGAACGTCTGAAACCAACGACAATAATTCAATCTTTTATCCTTATCTGGTTCCTGTAGCTGATGAACAACCGTAATCCTATATGGCTTTAGGCTCTCTGTCACATTGAGTAGGTGTACCCTGTCTCCTGCGACAAACGTCTTAATGATTTTTTGGGTGACTGCTCCAGTCGTGCTCTTACGTCAACAACAACCGTGGGAAGCCTAGATGAACGATGCTTGCCCTTTTCACTCACCAGAGATCCAGTTGTTTCCAATTTGTTTACCAGTCCCAGTATTGTGTTTCTTTTGGGAGGATTGCGAACACCAAATTTTCTCTGGTATGCCCTTTGAGTAGCTGTAATTGAATTCGTAATCCAGTATTGCTTCACAAGGAAGAGTCGTTGATTTAATGTGTACTGCATTTTCACGTTGACACAAAATGTCGAAAACAGCTGCCAATAATAGGAATAAAACATAAACATCTGCGCATCTAGTGACAAGGAATCGAAACTCCAGAACATTCTGCTTAATTTGGTGCTAAAATTGGGTCATTGAATGAATTTCCAACGGAATAATTAAAGAAAGAAATGTGTCAGTTCTATATAAATCACTCTGTAATTTTTCCCTGCATTATGATGCTAAAGGTTATATTTTGGAGACATAACAACGGAAAACGTATTATTATTATTGTTCTCTGCCCTGTAGTCAATGGTTACCAGTTGAATTTTAAGGATACAGCGAATCAATCAATATAATTTATTGCAAAAATACATATTAAATACAATGAAAATACATTAACGTAATTAATTTCAGAAGGTTATTCTTTGAGATATTTCAAATAAAAAGTGTAATACAATTTTTCCTCTATTTACTTCCATTTCGAGATTAAAATAGTAATATGCGTTACAAGAGCGGTATGTTGAAGTTTTCATGTCCCAGGAAAATTTTGAAAAACCGAAACGTAGTTGAGCTTTTATAATTTCCGAGAATTTAAAGAAAACTTACCGCTCGTGTATCGTACATTATTTTGTGCGAAGATCGTTTATTACATACCTGAAAGAGGAATTTCTAATTAGTTGCAATGAAATCTCCATCTTGGTTTCTGTTCAATGACGGCAAATTTGCAAAACAAAAATATCTATCTTCAACATTGTTGCTTTAAAATATTTTCTGTGTTTACTATACTCCAGCAGGTCGTGATATACGTCTGTCTTTCTTTTTCCCCCCCCAGTCTATGAATGCGAACTTAAAACAAACGGTAAGGTTATCTAATGATTTATTTTTCATTTTAATATTTTAACAATATTATATTATATTAGATCCACATCTCCTTCGTTCAAAGTAGCCACCATGATAAGTCTGGAATCTTGTTGATTTTTTCACGGTTTCCTTAATGTTACTTGCATCACGAATGCAGTAACTTTAGTGGAGTTGTAGAGTTTACTTAATTTTTGAAAATATTTAAAAACAATAATTAACAGTGCAATTCAGGTGAAATTGCAGTGGTAAGTTTCTAATTTATAATTATTACTATATTGAACGTCTCTAAAAATAATATGTTAAAAGCCTAAAGCAGTAAAATCAATATGTCACTTAAGCGGTAAGAAGAGGGAAATTGTTATGTGTGTTAGGTTGGGAATACTGAATGTGGAATTTTAGACTTTCCGCGGATTGGTTTTGTGCGGAAACCAAGCAAATACGCACGATCTCGAACAAAATGTTTTGTATGAAATATTTTATGTCGTGTTTTGGGAAAACCATTGATTTAATTTCCAATATGCTCAATCAATTTAAGAGAGTAGTGTATTATGATAATAAATGATTGAAAGAATTTTAGTTTTGTTCTTTAAATGTGCAGAAATTTGATCCAAACAAAGGTAACATTGTAAGAAACAATGAATGAATTAATTATTTTAATTAAAATGTGTCTCACTCAGTGAAACGTACATCGGAGTCCGTATAGGCCAGTTTTTGTCGGACGCTTTTCTTTTTCACTGCTGGCTAAAGCGAGGAGATGAACTATCACCTTTACTTTTTAACTTTGCTCTGTAATATGCCATTAGGAAAGTTCAGGATAACAGAGAGGGTTTGGAATTGAACGGGTTACATCAGTTTCTTGCCTATGCGGATGACGTGAATATGTTACGAGAAAATCCACAAACGTAAAGCTACTGAGATTTGTTACTGTGAACAATAAACGAAATAGGCCAATAGTAGAATTATTTTTTCGTGGCTACGCAACCATAGCAAAGAGAGAATTTGTATTTATATCTTTTAAGTAATAGTTTAAGAAAATTTTATAAATACTGATAGCATCTATACTAATAATAAATCTGTAGCCAAACTTTTTCTGGTAATTGTCGATTTTCCAAAAGTAATTGGTATTAACATGTATAATTAACCATCCTGAAACCGAAAATCGCTTTTTTGAAATTTTTGTTTGTATGTCTGTCTGTCTGTATGTCTGTCTGTCTGGATGTTTGTTACCTTTTCACACGATAATGGCTGAACCGATTTATATGAAAATTGGAATATAAATTAAGTTCGTTGTAACTTAGATTTTAGGCTATATGGCATTCAAAATACTTTTTTTTAAAGGGGGTTATAAGGGGGCCTGAATTAAATAAATCGAAATATCTCGCTTATTATTGATTTTCTTGACAAATGTTACATAACAAACGTTTCTTTAAAAACAATTTCCGATAAGTTTTATTCTATACAAAATTTTGATAGGACTGATATTTAATGAGATAAATGAGTTTTAAAATTACAATAACAACGCCATCTAAGGCGCTGTACTGAAATAAAAACAAATGACTTCGTCTATAAGGGGTCTTGGACAACAACAATCGAAAGCTATTAAACATAGCATAAGAGAATGTTTCTATGTTTGTATGAAGTAATATCGGAAGCTAATTAATTGTTTAATTATTATTTCACCATTGGAAATTGTAGTTTCTCTAGATGGACATAATTCTACAATGTTATTACAGTAACTTCTATAAAAAATATCAATTAATATAAAGTATACACATTAAAACTAAAAGATATTTCAATGTTCATTAAACTATGGTTGAATGTAATAACAAATAAGAAACATGTTAAAGGAATTGTCATTGCACCAAATGAGTGCTCTCTGGACCAAATGATCGCATTTTAATTATTTAAATACAATTTAAATTAAGTAACATATTAAACGATTTATCCTTCTATCAAACACGAATGTTCCTTGGATCAAACGTCCTATTTTAATTATGTAATTACTTTATGTTTACGTCTAACAGGTGCAGCGGAGCGCACGGGTACGGCTAGTAATTAAATAAATTGATACAAAAAGTGGTCGTTGCGAGACACATAAAATCTGTAGTGAGGAAGTATTCATGATATTCTTGATTTTCACTTTTTTGTCTAACACAGTAAAGCAAATTATCTGTCGTCAAGGTGATTTTTATCTGCGCTGACCACACGGCATTCCAGAAGGCTGTGATCTGGCTCACGTTGTAACTAATGTTTGGAAAATACAGCGCTTCATCTTTTGCATGCGAGGTACGGTGTTTAATCTTATCTAGGTCGTCTAGCTAGCCCGTGCGCAACTCTAACTTTGAAATCAGTCTGCTTTCGAGACTTTGTAATGGATTCGCCACACGTATAACAGAACACATCTGGGCGAGAAATTATGCAGCTATGCTTTTATTTCTTCGTGGCTTCACCCAACATCAAGAATATGTATCAGCACGAACTCCTCACACAAGCAAAACACTGACTGATGTCTCACATTCGCTAACAATCCTGCGGTATCACACAACTGAATACAGTGTCAAAACCGAGATAAAACAATGAAATCGATGTTTTTATAGTTGGTTAGCTAACGACGCTGTATCAACTACTAGGTTATTTAACTCTATGGAATTGGTGATAGTGAGATGAGGCCCAGGATTCGCCATAGATTACATTTATTTATTTATTTATTTTCTTATTTATTTATTTATTTATTTATTTACTTACTTATTTATTTACTTATTTATTTATTTACTTATTTATTTATTTATTTATTTATTTATTTATTACTTATTTATTTATTACTTATTTATTTATTTATTTATTTGTTTGTTTATTTATTAGTTATTTATTTATTACTTATTTATTTACTTATTTATTTATTCATTTATTTTTTTATTCATTTACTTATTTATTTCTTTATTTATTACTTATTTATTTGTTTATTTATTTATTTATTTACTTATTTATTTATTTACTTATTTATTTACTTACTTATTTATTTATTTACTTATTTATTTATTTACTTATTTATTTATTTATTTATTTACTTATTTATTTATTACTTATTTATTTATTTATTTACTTATTTATTTATTACTTATTTATTTATTTGTTTGTTTGTTTATTTATTAGTTGTTTATTTATTACTTATTTATTTATTTACTTATTTATTTATTTTTTTATTCATTTACTTATTTATTTATTACTTATTTATTTGTTTGTTTATTTATTTATCTATTTATTTATTTACTTATTTATTTATTTACTTATTTATTTACTTACTTATTTATTTATTTACTTATTTATTTATTTACTTATTTATTTATTTATTTTTCTTATTTATTTACTTACTTGTTTATTTACTTATTTATTTATTTATTTATTTATTTACTTATTTATTTATTTACTTATTTATTTATTTATTTATTTATTTTTCTTATTTATTTACTTACTTGTTTATTTACTTATTTACTTATTTATTTATTTATTTATGTATTTATTTACTTATTTATTTATTTGTCCGTTTATTTATTTATTTATTTACTTATTTATTTTTCTTATTTATTTACTTACTTGTTTATTTACTTATTTATTTACTTATTTATTTATTTACTTATTTATTTTTCTTATTTATTTACTTACTTGTTTATTTACTTATTTATTTACTTATTTATTTATTTATTTGTCCGTTTATTTATTTATTTATTTATTTATTTATTTATTTATTTATTTATTTATTTATGTGACTAGCTAACTAGTGAGTACAAATTAAATTTATAAAACAAAAATGTTCCTAGTCACTATTCGTATACGGTGTGGTCTTAGCCAATAATATAACATAACATTTACAAAGACAGTTTACTAAATACAGTAAGTAACTTAATTCAAACCAATAAATAACACACAAGAGAAAAAAAGGAAGAAAGAGAAAAAGAGAGAAAAGACACAGTTAATATAAATTTACAGTCAGACAAGCCTTAAGGTTGGGGAAAACCTCGGAAAAAAGCGAACCAAGTAATCAGCCTAAGCGGGAATCGAACTCACATACGAGCGCCTCAGCCGACAGAACTACGTTGATGGCCGAAAGAGATGTTATGTAGTAAACAAAGTACGAGTACATACTGTATAATGCATAATATTCCAAGAGACGTACACAAGTTAAATGTAGTCACGATGTTTTAAGAGAAAAGGGTCATACGTTGAAGGGTGATAATATTGACGATTCTAAAGGAAAAACATCATATAAGCGTAGACTATATCTTTTTCTTAATTGTTTTTCAAGATACGACCTATTTCAAAATATCAGGCATGAGTCTCCTTTTTCTCCTTGCATAATTGGTCATATTGATGCAGACGCAACCAAAAAGACATTAGGCTATGCTATTGCATGTTGATCACTTGGATGTGTCTATGTGTTACCACAAAACTCGGTGGACTTTTTTTGGAAACACGAGCTTGTATGTTCTTTCAACAAGATGGGAACCCTGTGCATTGCAGTGGTCCAGTACTTCAATGAATCCCATCCTAAGCGTTGGATTGGTCGCGATGGTCATTGGCCATCAAGGTCACCCGACTTTACACCATTAGATTATTATGTGTGGGTTTGGCTAAAGAGCGAAGTCTACGAGCGCGAAGTGGAAACAAGGGTACAATTGCTTGCCCGAATATTAAATGCTTGTGATCACATTAACGAATGTTCGAACCAATCAAATTAGCAATATAGCATCTATTTACACGAGCTGAAAAGTGATTCGAGGTTTACGATGACATTTTTAAACATGTTATGCAAAGAGAAATGGACAATTAAACACAACATACAGGTAACAATCTCTTAATTTCCAATCACCTGCACTGCTTCCGTTCCTCTCCGAAACTGTGGAGAATGAGACAATTGTTAATATAAAGTTCTTCTTCATTTAGAATCGCCCATACTATCACCCTTCAACGTATGACCCTTTCCTTGTGAATCACTCTATACAAGATATGATCTCTCAATTTCTCATAATCCTTTCATAATGATCATATTTCAATTGCATATTAATATTCAATGTACAACATTTAGCTGTAACCAGCACTTAGCTTTTGTTTACGAAACTATTTATCGAGTAGAGTTACATTTCCAATATTATTTTTCATAGAATTAGCGAACAACCAGATCAATTGTGGTTTAAATTCCACCATGAATTGCAGTAAGGTAACAGCTAGCGTGTCTGTACGAAACTGTATTTCGACTAGGGGTTCAATTCCACCATAATTTATAGTCATAACCATCTGATAGCTTATCTGTACAAGCAACAGTTGCCTCAGATTCACTGTAATTTATAGAAATAACCAGCAGCTAACTTCTCTTTTCAAAACTATCGTTTTTCAGGTCCATGAGGACGAATAGAAGAAATAATGTACGCACTCTGTGAGTTTACACGGATCCGCCGCAACGCGGCGCTGCTACTGCTATGAGCGTCACTCGGAAAGAGTTCGGTAGTACGTGTTACGTTGAATGTAGTCCTTTTTAAAAGCGAATTTCTTCTATTTAACGTGGCTATTCGTAACTTAAGAAATACCTTTATAGTCCCTTATTCATAATTAATAGTCTTCCATCACGTAATACTATTATGAACGTTCGTAACAGAATATATTTATTTATTTATTTATTTATTTATTTATTTATTTATTTATTTATTTATTTATTTATTTATTTATTTATTTATTTATTTATTTAATCTGACAGGATTAAGGCCATAAGGCCTTCTCTTCCATCCTACCAGATACCACATATAAATACAAAAAAGAAATACAAACACTGATGAAAATAATACAAATTAAGTTAAAGACCTGTAGTCTGATTAGTAGTAGTAGGTTTACAGTATTTTGTCTGGCACAGTTAAGGCCATGAGGCCTTCTCTTCCACTCAACCAATTATAGAGGGTCAACATAGTCAAAAGAACACTATAGTGCTCTCATCGAGCTAATACAAGAAAAAAGAGACAAAACAGAGATAGCAATGATGATAGTGACAACTGATAATGATAATAATAATAATAATAATAATAATAATAATAATAATAATAATAATAATAAATACATTACATATTAATTGTCAATTTTACAACAGCATAGTTACAATATTTACTATATGTCATGGGTTAAGCCGAAGTTGCGCAACCTGACAGGTGTTCAACAAGCAATTCCGTGAACTCGAATGTGATTTTTTAATTTAAATTTGAATTTTGATATTGTCCGACAGTCTCTGACGTGGTCAGGGAGAGAATTCCAGAGGCGTGGAATAGATATGCTGAAAAATGATGAGTAGAAGGATGTTCTTTGCAGAGGAATAGAGAGAAGGTACATGTTCCGGGTTCGAGGTATTGAAAGGTAAACAAAACGTAATCTGAAACGTTGTGAAAGCAATATTATAAGTTCAGTATTTAAATAATCTTTTCGTAACAATTTGCGAATTCAGGGACAGAAAGAACCTACAAAATGTTAGTAAATAAAGAGTTGAATATTTTACGTGCCTATAAATGAATTAAATTACCATGATTAGTTGCCTGTCTCTAACTGTAGTATAAGTTGTCATATTAGGACACAAACGGCAAACCGACGCTGTAAAGCACCTCGACATTTCCCCCGTTAAAGTAAGTACAGTGCATATCCCTTTCAGTTCTTCGGTAAAAAATCTTTGCATTCACATGGATAATAATCTCAACTGGGACATGCAAATCACAGAAACCTGCAGAAAAGTATATTCTATTATTCATGTGCTAAAAAGGATAAATGTTCATCTTCCCTCTTGCTTAAAAAAGTCCCTTGTGCAGACCCTTGTATTTCCCTATTTTGACTATGCTGACATTTTACTGACTGACCTTTCCAGCGACAACAAAATGAAACTTCAACGTGCTCATAATTTGTGTGTACGTTTTGTAAGCAATGTTCGTAAATATGATCATATTACCCCATCCCTGGAATCAATAGGTTGGCTTAAGCTAGATAAGAAAAGAAATTTACATTCACTTCTCTTTCTCTTCGAAATCTTGAACTCTTCTATTCCTTCGTACCTGTCGTCTCGCTTCACTTACCTTTCTTCCCACCACAATCTGAACACACGCTCTCGCCATGAAACAATAATAACAATATCATCCCATCGCACCTCCTCATACACATCCTCTTTCACAATAGCCCTGCCAAGACTCTGGAATTCGTTATCTGCTAGCATCAGGGACTGTCGAAATAAAATTCAATTCAAACGCAAACTTACTAGGCACTTGGTCAGTAATTGAGACTCGTTCAGACATGGTTTCTTGTAAATAGTTATTTTAATCTACCACAAAATATCTCAATATCCGGTAATTTCATCACTATAGAATTTTGTTATTGTAGGTTTAATTTGTAATTTAGTAAATACAAAAATATTCTTTGTTCTTAACTTCTATGATAAAATGTCTAGCTTTCATTAATCAGGTATTCTTGTCGTACTTTAATTTTTATTGTAATTGTAATTGTAAATTTAATATTAATTGTAATCATATTGTTCATGTTATAGTTGTAATCCCCTGGTAGAGGGGCAGAGAAGGCTTGACGGCCTTATCTCTACCAGGTTAAATAAATAAATCTAAATCTAAATATAAGAATTTTAGCGAGAATATCAGCTGAAGTACCATTTCTGCTAGTGTAAATAGCAATTAGTTGAATTCAATCTTGCATAAATGGCATAAATATAAATACTAATGCATGATTTCCTCATTGTTTCTTTTGGACATCAGTCGTAAGATCTCCGAAGTCAACATATTCGTCCACTTTAAGGGAATAATTATTAAATTGAATTTCTTCTCTGAGTTTGACCTCATCGAATATTACCACTCCACTTCATATATATTTAATCATTTAGGTAAATTTAGAAAAGGCATATGATAGTGTTCCTCGACAATTATTGTGGACGGCAATGAGAAATATGAATATGCATGATAAATGGATTAATATTGTTAGAAGAATGTATAGTAATACAAAAGCCAAAATAAAAATACAGAAGAAATTGACAGAGGAAATCAGATTGAATAAAGGCCTTAAGCAAGGATGCAGTTTATCACCAGTTCTTTTTAATATTTTTATGCTCGACCATGCCGAAATGTAGTAATTATACACCTGGTAGCAGTCCTTTAATGCATATCAATAAAGTACACTAACTCATTAAAGGTCAGGTCTTTCAGCCAATGACGACTCAGGTTACAACTGTTCAGCCAATGACAGGTCAGCTTTCTACCGTTATAAAACCGCAAGTATCGATTATTCTCGGATATGCAATCGAAAGAGAATTGGCGAAAAGTCACGGAGACTGGAAATCCAATACTGTCGCAGAAGGTTATGTTCTGTTACTATAATAATTAGCGTTAATTGTAAATAATATTCAAATAAATTCAATTTGTCATCTCGTTTTTCAATGTCTAATTTAATTTCAGTGTTATCTCTGTAGGGTCTTATGGCCTAGCAAGGTCAATGTGAACATCTGTTCCTCGGAAAAAAATCAATACTTTCGCGTCTGCGCACATCTCACAACATACGGGACATTGGTCAAGGTCAGATACAAATAAAATTAATAATATCAAGTTAGAAATATGGTCGAGCATAAAAAGTCGTATGAAACTCGCCTATAATGGTAATTAAGAAGCTCGTATGAAAATTATGAAACTCGCTTGCGCTCGTTTCATAAATATCCATACTCACTTCTTAATTACCTTCATTATAGGTCGTTGCATAATGTACTAATATATATCAGCTCTTAACCTATGGTACAAGAAATGCTCTGAAATGGGTATTCCTATAGAAGATAAAACACTACATTCATTATTATTCGCCGATGACCAGGTGATATTTGCGGGGGATGAAGATGATATGATATAGATGGTAAATAAACTAATGGAAGAATATAGAAAATGGAGACTAAACATAAATCTACAGAAAACAGAATATATGTGTTTAGGAAGAGATGTGGGTCCCCTCATACTTGAAACAGGAAAAATTAAAAAATGTGAATCCTTTAAATATCTTGGATCAATAATCACAAATATAGGTACATGTGAGAGAGACATTCAAAATAAAAAAGCTTTGGCAAAAAAATGCTACAAAGACTTTGCATGGAATAATCTGGAATAAAAATATTACAAAAGAAACTAAAATTAAAATCTACAAGAGTATAATACACAATATTTTATCATATGGAAGTGAAACTTGGTCCATGACAGAACTACAAAAAAACAAAATTAGAACAGTTGAATTCGACTATCTTAGGAGAAGTCTTCAAAAAGCAAGACAGGATAAAATTAGAAATGAACTCCTTTGGAAAGAAATGAACGTCACCACATCTGTTGTTAAGAGAATAGAAAATCAAACTCTGAAATGGTATCGACATTTACAAAGAATGGGCAACGAAAGATGACCCAAAAATATATATCAATGGTCACCCCCAGGAAAAAATAAACGTGGTAGACCAAAATTGAAATGGAAAACCCATGTCAGAGTAATAATGGACGGCAGGAATTGGGAAGAAGGAGATTGGAACGATAGATATTGTAAATTTTTTTTCAACTCACAACAATAGGATTTTATTCTTCCAACAATAATTCCTTTCTACAATTCACCTTAAACGCTCACGTCAACAATTGGATTTTCACTCAACACAGTATTCGTTATGGCACTCCACCGACGACAATGACAATTTACTTGGACTAGTACGAACAACAATGAACTGTTAATCTTAACTAATATTTACAAAGCACTATTTACAAATCAGAACTATCAGTTCTCAGTTCACAGTTCTTCTAGCTCAGTCACTCGAGTTCACAGTATCTCGAACCACAGACCTTCAAAGACAGTTCACTGTACTCGAACTCGGGTCCCTCCAACTGCGGTCCACTGCACTCGAACTCAGGTCCCTCCAACTGCGGTCCACTGCACTCGAACTCAGGCCTTCGGATGCTGACGCAGATGCGGACGCACACTCGAGTCGAACTCCGGCACACAAGACTGGCTTGCTTGCTCTGGCTTACTCACTGACTGAATAACTGAAAACTCTGTCTCGTTCCTTCGCGTCCGTAATTTATAACCACAGCGACGTAGCCTCGAAAGTTCCACGCGTCTCTAGAGATGGCACTCCAGAAAAATCCAGAGCCCTCTCCTCTCTACCAGCACCAGATGCGCGCGCACTCTCTCTCCAGTCTCTCGCCGCGTAGGCCCCTTTCCCCTTACTTCTCTCCGCCGCGCGCCGTCCCCGCGCGATCTGCTTTCTTGCGGAACGCTGGTCGTGAGTTCGAATCTCACGTCGCTGTCACAATATATATGGAAACTGAAGACGGCAAACCTATAAGTGGGAAAAAGCCAAAGAAGAAGAAGAAGAAGAAGAAGAAGAAGAAGAAGAAGAAGAAGGTAAATTAGGGGAAATGTGAGGTACAGCTCCTGGTTGTAATTTTCAACGCACTCGTGGTATTTCTGTCATGACGTTTTTTTTTTATAATAAAACAGTCTGATTTTATAATCATGTATTCGGAAAAATGGGCATCACAAATGCTGTTATTTACCGAAAGCTGCCTATTTTTCCACGGAATCACTCTGGCCCATTTCCCAAACTCATCTTTTCCTTTGGGAGATGAAAATAAATATGTTGTTACACTATTTATACTGTATTCCGATCTACAACCCGGAACAAAACAGCACGGAGTTTTTGTAATTATTTTGTAAGCCACCGCACAATATTCTTTTGTCACTGGTTAATTCAAAGCACAACAAATTGAAGACATCTACATAACCCTCAACAATTAACAATCCCTAGCAACTTTCACCATTAAACGCGCGAGAAATATATTTTCGAGGTGTCCGACTTCAGACAACCGATAGATCCTAGCGATCGAAGCGCCACTAGTTGTCAGGTCCGCCACCGACAGTGGGAAATCATGAAAGGCGTACACTATTTTCTTCTATTCGTCCTGGTTCCATTATAATTTCTAACAATTATCCCTTTACAGAACGGTGTAGTGACTAGTGTTTCAATTCAAATGTGATTTATAACAATAACAAACAGCTGCCTTATTTATAGAAAACTGCGCAGAGATTAGTGTTTCAGTTTCAGTATAATGCATAGCAATAAAAATAGCTACAGTCTGTAGGAAATAGTGTAGTATATTCCTCTGCAGTTTACCTATTTCGGTGGCATTCATAATTCCTAAAGTCCAGAAGTATCAGCGAATATTGCACTTTGCAATAGCTAAAACACATCTGTAATGCTGCATGCAAGCCATGACCAAGAAGAGTAGCCGGAAGGGAAATAACTCTAAAAGGCAGTACTGACGTCACGTCCTCACAAGAACCTGGGGCTCATGGAATATTTATTAGAGCTGCAATGCAGTTGGTCACTTTTTTCAATCATGAGTACGTCGCTATACACAAGAGACTTGGATAATTCTGAAGGAAGAGAACCTTAAAATGAATTGTAGTCATTACTAGGGAGCGGATTTTTATGTGCTAAAAAATTTAAATATATTTATTTTTTATGTGCTAAAAAAGTGCGAAAATATTTGCTAAAAATAAAAAAAAAATTTTCATATGACAAAAATATCTTACATATCTTGGGAAAAAAAAAAATGTTACTAGGTACTCACCAACCACAATTGAGTGCCAGTAGTTGGCCGAGAATTGCAGTGAACAACAAAGATCATTTCCAAATTCTCCATCACAAATGCATGCCGATTATCTCTGAACAACGACTTATACTGTGAAAACAGTCTTTCACATCACAGGATGTCAGACGTGCATATTTAAAGAGAGGAATGTCACAAACACAAACACCGTCAATTTCACCTACAGGCACACCCTCCAATACTTGTTAAGTGACCTAAGTTTTTGTTAAGTGACCTAAGTTCTGAATTGTCAGTCAAGTTACAGCGAGCTCAGAATATGTGCGTCAGATACGTGTGCAACATCCGACGGTATGATCACATATCACCGTCCTTCGCAAGTCTCTCGTGGCTCCGACTTAAAGAACGTAGAACTTTACACTCTTTGTCTTTACTCTTTCGAATTCTGCACACTTCAACACCAAATTACCTTTCGTCTCGTTTCTCTTATCTATACTCTAACCACGACGTAAATACCAGATCACTTATCTGTGGCACGCTAAGTATACCTCTTCATAGAACATCTTGTTATTCATCATCTTTTACAATATCCACCTCGCGTCAATGGAATTCCTTGTCACAAAGTATTAGGGGCTGCAAGACAATAAACACCTTCAAGAACAGCTTAAAAGATAACCTTATTAGCATTTCACTCCAATCATACTCATTTAAACTATCACTGACTACTTTGTTACTTTTTTCTTTAGACATCATCCTGATTGTGCTGTATTTTAATTGTCTCGTAATAATCTCTTTCTATTATCTAATATTATTTGAAATATATTAACATTCTATGTATTTTAGTTTAATTCTGCTACACAGTTTATTTCAGTGTTTAATTAATAGTTCATAGTATTTTGTTGTTTAATTTGTAAATAACTTTTGTATACATGTAACTCTCATGTAAATCAAATTGTTGGATTCTTTGTAAGTTCATGCATATGTGTATACACTTTTTGCTGGTTGAGTGGAAGAGAAGGCCTTACGGCCTTAACTCTGCCAGCTAAAATAAATCATTATTATTATTATTATTATTATTATTATTATTATTATTATTATTATTATTATTATTATTATTATTACTTGAGCAACTTTACACATTCTCGAATTTGTCCCTTAGTAATTGTGCTTCTGAACCTGGTAGAGAGTCTAGTTTAATTTCCACGGCACGCACCTCCCTGTTTCAGACAACAGGTTTCTGGATGTTTCGAGTTATTTTATGGTGTCACACAAAAAGCTTAGATTTGCTAATAGTAATCCAAATCGCTTTTTAAATAACCATCTTTCAATATATCTTGAAGGATATCGATTAACGAAGCCCGATAACAGGGAATCACAACAAGATGTTATACAGGAGCTCTTATCTCTTGTTTGACAAACAAAGCGTGGAATGAAAACATTTTCAGCAACAATAAACATTCCTGATTATGTGTTACAACATCTTTCTTTCTTGTACATGTTAATTTATTCTCCAATAATAACACTGATATGCTGCCTAGCAGTTCTCAGAACTTGAGGCAATACTGTTACGAAAATGGATCACGGAGACACCACACAGCGCCTAAAACACGAAGCAACCAAGAATTCTTGAAAAAGATAACGTACTTCTGAGTGATATAATTGATTTAATTTTAAAATGTTTAAAAGTTCTTGTAAAACAATTATTTAAGTAAAAAAATCTCCAAGATTTATGTGTTTATAATAGATTTCCTGAAAATATGTATTTACATATTTTTTTTGTGAAAATATGTGTTTTTATGTGAAATAAAATTCGGGCTTTAAGCTTAAAACTTCATGTTCGGAATTTTTAACTTTGTTAATTGTACGATGAAAGAGTAATGGAACGGAGAAAAAATTCTCTCCGGCGCCGTGATTTGAACCCGGGTTTCCAGCTCTACGTGCTGATGCTTTATCCACTAAGCCACACCGGATACAACTCCGACGCCGGTTAGAATCGTCTCAGATTAAGCTCCAACTCTTGGGTTCCCTCTAGTGGCCGCCCTCTGCACTACGTCCCGGCGCCGGAGAGAATTTTTTTTCTCCGTTCCATTACTCTTTCATCGTATGATGACGCAGAATATCTGCATGGAAATATCATATGTACTTCGGTACATTAAAATAATATATATTTGTTAATTGTGTTTTATCACACGCAAAAAGAATATTTAATTACATAGGAATCCGCTCCTTACTCATTATAACATTGAGGAGAAAGGTTTATAAAAAAGCTGGAGCCTATCTACTGGGCCTCTCCTGCTGCATTACTTAGTAGTACAGTAGTTTCCGGATGATGGGTAGCTCCATCTCTGGCAAACACTGAAACTGGAATCCGAAATTCTTCCCGGCATAGTTGAAGGAATAATAGATCAAATAAGTATACATATCAGTAAACCAGTAATTTAAAAATATCCTGTATCTGATTGTGAAGGATAATATTAGTATGTGATAAAGTGCAACCCTTGCATTCTCTCCAACTGTACAGGAAGTGATATGTCTGCCGAACATCATCCTGTAATAAAATTCATAGCATTTTAATCCACAGTTTTACTTCATAATGATCGTTTTGTTCAAACAATGAATAATTACTTTAGACGGTCACGAATATCTGCTATATTTTATCGCATCGTGAAATAAACCCGGATATGAAGCTCTATAGGGAGACACACAATGTATTTAGCTAATGTATTATTCATACTTTACGCATCGGAAAGTTGCTATCATTCCAGGTTCCATCTCTAATCGGATCGTACTTTATGGTCAAATGCGTTTATGGTTGATGCTAGACTTGCTTGCATTGCTTCGAATGTAACCATAATCTCAGCCCAACCATGTGAGTTTGCTTTCAACTGAAATCTGTGTTCACAAGGAATAAAAAACTCAATTTATAATGTAAAGCACTTAAATTTATTTCAATGTAAACATTAAATCTAATTTTTTAATGCAAAAAAACAGGTATTTACCTACATTACTAATAATAATTCACTGGTCAACAGTGATTTTGTTAAATGTACAATTTCTACTGTTTCTTATGTAATATCATCTACTAATTTCAAAAATTAAGTCTTCAATATATACAACATAAACATGCAGCTTTCCGTACAATGACACACAGATTAATGAATGAACAATGACAACTATACTGAAGAATTAAACACAATAAAATATATAGCACAAGACAATGGATAGGCTATAACCCTAACATAATAGACACACTAATAAAAAGGCAAAAGTAAAACAGAACAAACCAACACAAACACCACGTGAGAATAAGTACATAACATTAACATATCACAATACCAATACTCACAAAATTGCAACTTCATTCAGAAAACTAAAATACAAGATAGCATACAAAACAAATAACACAACACAGAAATATTTAAATAATCATATCAAATATTCAAATAAATATAATTCAACTAGGGTTTACAAACTAAAATTCAATAGTTGCCCACATTTTTACATAGGACAGACAGGAAGAACCTTCAAACAAGATACAAAGAACACATTAAAGCTATAACCAAACCCTACATCACATCAAATTACGCAGAACATATTATCAACAATAATCATGACTACAATAATGTAGAAATAGATATGGAAATTTTACACATCACACCAAAAAGTCCACAGTTAAACATCTTAGAACAATACGAAATATACAAACGTACAATAACATACCCACAACATATACTTAACACACAATTACAGTTCAATACCCACACATTATTCGATATCGTGATACATAGCACACAAACAACCACCCCCCACCATAGGAGCAAAACACCCCCCCCCCCCTACAATTGACGAATGCAAATGACAATATGCAAGATCAACAGGAACATCAGTAGTTAGTAGTAGTATTAGTATTTATTTATTTAACCTGGTAGAGATAAGGCCGTCAGGCCTTCTCTGCCCCTCTACCAGGGGATTACAACTATAATATGAACAATAAAATTACAATTAGACCTAATATTAAATTTACAATTACAATTACAATAAAAATTAAAGTGCGACAAGATTACGTGATTAATGAAAGCTAGACATTTTATCATAGAAGTTAAGAACAAAGAATATTTTTGTATTTACTGAATTACAAATTAAACCTTACTTACTTACAAATGGCTTTTAAGGAACCCGAAGGTTCATTGCCGCCCTCACATAAGCCCGCCAGCGGTCCCTATCCTGTGCAAGATTAATCCAGTCTATATCATCATACCCCACCTCCCTCAAATCCATTTTAATATTATCCTCCCATCTACGTCTCGGCCTCCCTAAAGGTCTTTTTCCCTCCGGTCTCCCAACTAACACTCTATATGCATTTCTGGATTCGCCCATACGTGCTACATGCCCTGCCCATCTCAAACGTCTGGATTTAATGTTCCTAATTATGTCAGGTGAAGAATACAATGCGTGCAGTTCTGTGTTGTGTAACTTTCTCCATTCTCCTGTAACTTCATCCCGCTTAGCCCCAAATATTTTCCTTAGCACCTTATTCTCAAACACCCTGAACCTATGTTCCTCTCTCAGAGTGAGAGTCCAAGTTTCACAACCATACAGAAGAACCGGTAATATAACTGTTTTATAAATTCTAATTTTCAGATTTTTCGACAGCAGACTGGATGATAAGAGCTTCTCAACCGAATAATAACACGCATTTCCCATATTTATTCTGCGTTTAATTTCCTCCCGAGTGTCATTTATATTTGTTACTGTTGCTCAAAGATATTTGAATTTTTCCACCTCTTCGAAGGATAAATCTCCAATTTTTATATTTCCATTTCGTACAATATTCTGGTCACGAGACATAATCATATACTTTGTCTTTTCGGGATTTACTTCCAAACCGATCGCTCTACTTGCTTCAAGTAAAACTTCCGTGTTTTCCCTAATCGTTTGTGTATTTTCTCCTAACATATTCACGTCATCCGCATAGACAAGAAGCTGATGTAACCCGTTCAATTCCAAACCCTGCCTGTTATCCTGAACTTTCCTAATGGCATATTCTAGAGCAAAGTTAAAAAGACAAATTAAACCTACAATAACAAAATTCTATAGTGATGAAATTACCAGATATTGAAATATTTTGTGGTAGATTAAGAGAACTATTTACAAGAAACCATGTATGAACGAGTCTCAATTACTGGCCAAGTGCCTAGTAAGTTTGCGTTTGAATTCAATTTTATTTCGACATTAGTTCGTAGGACACTGAAGATGACGCAGAACCGGCGTCGAAACGGGCCGTCTGTCTAAGGTATATAATCTTTTTTTTTTAATTTAACATTTTTAACGTGTCGTTAAACAATTTTAAGTTTTTTTTTTTTAAACAGTGTTAACGTGAACCAGAATCAATAAAAATATAGTAAATGAAATGAAAACTAGCGCTATACCACTGTAGTATCAGGCTACACTGTTTCCCCTACTCAAGAGTACACTTCCCGTCCTTATGCGATAATGTAAACAGGAGTAGAGAAAGCCCATAGTGCCACGCCTTCCCCCGAGTCTTGGTTTTGAAGTGGAGCACAAGTTGCTGCAACCGTGAAAGCCAAACTCTCACGTGAGACGGGCTGCGTGTAATGGAGTGGTAATTTATTAAGCAGTGCGGCATCTGAGCGGGGTCGAATATCTCCGGTAACTGCACATCTGCTACGAGGTCAGAGGTCGATCGTTGACCCGCATGTACTAGGGTACCTTACACTGAATATTTTGTCACGGAAAATGAATTCGCCGTCGGTTCTTTCCTGTAATATATAACGCGGATTTAAGCCAGTTATCTTTGAATTTCCTCTCGCTTAACCCTCCACACTCCAGCTACAAAGATCTGTAATAATTAGGGACCGGATTTTTATGTAATATCAAGGTGTGAAATATGTACATATTTACGTAAGAAAAATAAGCTGAATATGTACCAAAATATGTAAAATCATGAAAATATTTAATATCAATATCTGGCAGGTATAGGCTAGGTTATTAAGAAGAAGATTAACTCCGTGTGTAGATGAAATTATTGGGGATCATCAGTGTGGTTTTAGGCGTAATAGATCGACTATTGATAAGATTTTTTGTATTCGACAGATAATGGAGAAAAAATGGGAGTATAAGGGTACAGTACATCAGTTATTCATATATTTCAAAAAAGGCGTATGACTCGGCTAAGAGAGAAGTTTTATATAATATTCTTATTGAATTTGGTATTCCCAAGAAACTAGTTCGATTAATTAAAATGTGTCTTAGTGAAACTTACAGAAGAGTCCGTATAGGTCAGTTTCTATCTGATGCTTTTCCAATTCACTGCGGGCTAAAGCAGGGAGATGCATTATCACCTTTACTTTTTAACTTTGCTCTAGAATATGCCATTAGCAAAGTTCAGGATAACAGGTAGGGTTTGGAACTGAACGGGTTACATCAGCTTCTTGTCTATGCGGATGACGTGAATATGTTAGGAGAAAATCCACAAACGATTAGGGGAAACGCGGAAATTCTACTTGAAGCAAGTAAAGCGATAGGGTTGGAAGTAAATCCCGAAAAGACTAAGTATATGATTATGTCTCGTGACCAGAATATTATACGAAATGGAACTATAAAAATTGGAGATTTATCTTTCGAAGAGGTGGAAAAATTCAAATATCTTGGACCAACAGTAACAAATATAGGCCTAAATGACACTCGGGAAGAAATTAAACGCAGAATAAATATGGGAAATGCGTGTTATTATTCGGTTGAGAAGCTTTTGTCATCTAGTCTTCCGTCAAAAAATCTGAAAGTTAGAATTTATAAAACGATTATATTACCGGTTGTTCTGTATGGTTGTGAAACTTGGACTCTCACTTTGAGAGAGGAACAGAGATTAAGGGTGTTTGAGAATAAGGTTCTTAGGAAAATATCTGGGGCTAAGAGGGATGAAGTTACAGGAGAATGGAGAAAGTTACACAACGGAGAGCTTCACGCATTGTATTCTTCACCTGACATAATTAGGAACATAAAATCCAGACGTTTGAAATGGGCAGGACATATAGCACGTATGGGCGAATCCAGAAATGCATATAGAGTGTTAGTTGGGAGGCCGGAGGGAAAAAGACCTTTAGGGAGGCCGAGACATAGGTGGGAAGATAATATTAAAATGGATTTGAGGGAGGTGGGATATGATGGTAGAGACTGGATTAATCTTGCTCAGGATAGGGACCAATGGCGGGCTTATGTGAGGGCGGCAATGAACCTCCGGGTTCCTTAAAAGCCAGTAAGTAAATAAGTAAGTATAGGCTAGGTAAGATTCTCAAGTTGTGATTTCATAGAGCACCCGACTTTTTCACCGCACACTTGACACATTACTATTTTTCCATCTGTAGTGAAAGCTTCGTCCATCGCAATCCATGTTTTTATTTTTGTCGTTAGGATTGAAGATACAGGGGCCATTTTAGTTAGTTGAAAGCAGTAGATAAACTCACTTGCATTTTATATTGTAAGTACTAAAACTAGAGAACTGAGTGAAATGAATGACACAACAGTACTGCAAGCACTGTTTCGCTTTACTGGATTAGGAGTAAATAAGAGGAGATGTGGGACACATGCATTTTAGCTGCTCCCTGTAAGAAACAAAGTACCTACTAAAACCTCAAACTATAGGCATTTACAAACTGTTTGGAAAGTGATATTCCTGTCGCATTCAGAATGGTAGGATTATCCAGCCGAGAACCATACTTTGTAATTGCTCGGAAAATCCAATTTCCGTATAGGTCTAGTAAATTCGTAGTAAAAGGTCAAGCAATAACCTGAAAAGCTATTTATTGTAATCTTTCATCATCTTTCCAGTTTGTTCCTTTACTCCAGCTTCCTTTCAAAAGTCGGCTACTTTATTGCGGCTCATGCCAGACTTGACACGGCTTTCCCCTGGAAGGATTAGGAAGAGGGTGTGTAAGATTGCAAATTGCATGGGAACGACTTATTAAGACGTATGCAGAACAATTATAGTTGGAGACAAATCATGTCGTCCTCGTCCCACTCCACCGCACGAAGGCAACGCTACTTTCTGAGTGATTTTTACAATACAAGGTAGTTGTATGAGAAAGGTTGCCTTTTGTTCACTCATATTTACAGTGGGTGGTATGGGGCGAGTGCCTCTTTTATTTCCTGGAACTAAGAATGTTATGTTTCGTCCCGAAATATATCCTTTCTTGGGTCGGTAGAAAGGCTTTTTAAATCTGTGAAATTCAAATTGTAAACTTCCCCAGCAGAAGTTTTTTTAGAGAAGTAAAAATGAATAAAACCTCTAAATATGTAGATTTATGTAATACCAAGCCATAATATGTAATGTGGGGTAAATATGTAAAAATATGTAGTGTCATATTTTAATATATTAATGGTAATTACAAGATTCGAAAAGATTTATTATTTATGTATGGTTAGGTTGAAAGGAATATAATATGTAATTACCAGGGAAAGGGATTTGGAGTATTATAAAGAATGGTGAAACGTAGTATAGATATTCGTAGCTCAGTGACTGTCAAGCGAGCTGCGTCACGGCGCATGGAAGAGTACAGTCCACTTCATACAAACTTACACGCAACGTGCTGTAAATATATTTCAGAACAAACAAATGGAATAGTTTAATGACATATAGTGACCTACATACATAATCTGCATTTCTTTTTGAACTACATGTGCTTTTCTTCGCAACGCACAAGACACCAATAAACAACATTACAAATATACATAATTAAATATGAATCTCTGCATCTTCGCGTGTCAGTGGACATATTGATGTTGATAGACAGTTGTCTTCTGTATGGAACTCGCCTCTGAATATGTAGATCCATACGAAATGGCATTTTCAATTAATGCTATGCCTTGTTATACCTTGTTATAATAAATTGTAAGTATTATTTTCAAATTTTCAAAATACAACTTTGCTCTGTTGCAAGGAAGGAAATTTTGTAACATGGAAAAACTCCGCTCTCCATCTGCAGAGACAATTAGAGAGTACTTGAAACAAGAGACGTCAATTATATTCACATGTTGAATGACGTCACTGGGACACGTCTTTGTTAGTACATCTGAAATCCGACTAAGAATATCGTATCCATCATTTTTAATCAAAACTTTGTTCATTTTTTCACCAACACGTTTTCCTATTTCACCTTCTACTGCACTCAGTTTATTTACAATAGTCCTCATAATATTCATTTGCTCAACTAGTTCTACTCCTGACTTTCCTAATTGAATAATGGCATCCGGTAAATATCCAAAATTTGACTTAATATCCGTGACTTCTTTCTCGAATGTTTCATCATTTAGCAGTTCCTGGCGTATTTGAATCGCAGCCGCGTCATCGGTATCGAAAGACTGGACCACTTTCTTCACAGATTGGAGATGACGTGCGTAATAATTGCAAGCTTCTAACCATGACCCCCATCTCGTAGGAACTGGACATGGGGGAAGCGACAATTTAGGGAATTGTTTCCTGAATTTTGATACTTGATCTGGAGGTTTTACAAATATAGTCTTTCAATACTGTATTGTTAGTTGGTTTCACTTTCGGCATTGTACCTGCACTTCACTTCTCTGAACTGCAAACCTGCATGTTGAAGTTCTTATGCGACAACTGTCCCGTTCACCTGTTGTTGACGTGTAGAGACCTGCGAGTATGTCATGGAGGGGAGGACTTGGTATAAAGGGTTGTAAACAAATGACTGTGTAGATGCCAATACTAGCTTTTACTACTCCAAATTCCGTTCCCTAGTAATTACATAAAAATTCGGTCCCTAGTAATAATACAGGTTGAAAGTAAAATAATCTTGCAGATTTTTAGAGCGAATAGCTCACGTTACAAGTAACAAAAGAACTACAATACCGTATTGGTGGAAAATTTAATTTTCTCATAGAAAAGTTTTTTCCCCCACAATGTTTAACAGCCTCTGATTCGGTGACTATTGCGAGTATGATCGTCATTTTTGTCCATATCGATAGAAAATCTAATAAGGAATTATTTATTCCTCTGGCGTATTTCAATAGCATGGACGGTTTTCGGTTTTTAATATCAACTCTCGCTATCAGAATAAATTAGGGAGATTCCTTTTTAGAGTTAAAATTATATTGAAAGAGAAGGTAAAAGCTAAAACACAAGTGTTACAGATGTTGAGTATTTAGTACCTGGTCTAAAGCTATGAGGAATATACAATAGAATATCGAAATGTATTATCTTGACTAACAAAATAATAAAAAAGGAAAGAACATAATTACAAGAAACAAAGAAACAACACAAACGCAAGAACAAAAAAAAAAAGTATCACACTGGAATCTCTTCAAAAAAGCCTTATGGATAGTCTTCTTCTCTGTCTTTCAAGTGAAGCATTTAGTGTAGATTCCAGGCGCTTATCTGGTTCTACATAACTTAATTAAACGGTTCCTATGTCCTGTATGTTGCCTACATTCAAGGCAGTCCGAAAACTTATTGATTGCCCTTGTAGAGATCCAGAAACAAAATTTGGGCCACCTGAATTTTCCAAGTTCCAGTTATAATATACTGCGAATGTTTAGTGGCCCAAATGTTGTTTCTAGGTCTTTACATATCACGTACCATTATGGTGGCGGTAATATATTCATTGCTACGCACAACAGGTGAACAGTTCTAGGTTATTGTGTGGAAAGTACTGGGTGCCGGAAATTAAAACAAAGTCCTTAGTAATCTATTCTACTCATAGTACGCAATTTTATTGCTAAAGAAGAAATGGTGCCTCCTTTAGTCCAGTACTTCTGTAGAATTACCAAGAAAACTAAGGGTCGTATTCATAAACGAGACTTTGGCTGAAGACTTCCCAAAGTCGACTTTCGTAGTAAAGTTTGACTTTGTTAAAAGTCCTTTTCATAGACAATACTTCTGAGACTTTGACTTTCACTTCTGTAATTCGAGATTTGACGATCTTGTTCTAATGTTGGCAATCACAATCACTGCCTTCTAAATTAATGAAATTATTGAATAGCTGAAATAGAGTAGGCATTGCCACAATAAAAGCCGTCTTTTGAGTCTCAAATCAGTGAAACAATTGAACATCGGCAGACGTTAAGCGATTGTTGCGGCATTATATAATATTATTTCAATGTAAAATAATTGTGAAGACGTGAAAGATAAGAAGATGCCACCAATGACAGATTATGAAAGAGACATGCTACTAGAACTGGTGAAGACGTATAAAGAATACAATTAAATATACAAAATCAATATAATCAGCATTTTAATCATTGTTCATTATGAATTGATTAGTAGGCCGATATATAATATATTCAATGTAAAATAATTGTGAAGACGTGAAAGATAAGAAGATGCCACCAAAGACAGATTATGAAAGAGACATGCTACTAGAACTGGTGAAGACGTATAAAGAATACAATTAAATATACAAAATCAATATAATCAGCATTTTAATCATTGTTCATTATGAATTGATTAGTAGGCCGATATATAATATATTCAATGTAAAATAATTGTGAAGACGTGAAAGATAAGAAGATGCCACCAAAGACAGATTATGAAAGAGACATGCTACTAGAACTGGTGAAGACGTATAAAGAATACAATTAATATACAAAATCAATAGTAAACCATTAATCATTATACACATAGAGGAATATCGAAGTGGAATAAGAGTATTATTAATGGAACAGGTAATCCTCCTTTATTATTCTATTATTCATCAGTGCATGTTGAATCGTGGATATTATTTAATACGGTCCATTTTTCAAATCTGTACCTTGATTTGAATTCATTATCTCTATAGAATTTAATAGAGTTTTGTACATGTCTAATAATACCCGAGAAACATGAGGCGCTTCAATAATTTCCTGCATGTTACCAAT
Organism: Periplaneta americana; assembly: GCF_040183065.1. Lineage (NCBI taxonomy): Eukaryota > Metazoa > Arthropoda > Insecta > Blattodea > Blattidae > Periplaneta > Periplaneta americana. The sequence goes on from NC_091130.1 coordinate 152,619,139, forward strand.
CTTCTCGGCAAATATAACAATTTCCCAAATATCAGCCATTTTTCTTATGTCCACGAACGAAAGTCAAAGTCAAAGTCTAGATTTTTGGCGACTTCGAAGTAAAGTCACGATCGAAGTTTAATTTCGTCAAAGTGTCGACTGTGAATAGGAAAATGGCGACTTTGTACTGTCCAAAGTCAACTTTGGTCCAAAGTCTCGTCTATGAATACGACCCTTAATCACAATTGCTTATTGAAGAACGTAACCTTTGCATGGCACGCATACAGAAGTTTTCACAACAGCAGCAGGCCTACGAACTGCTGATCAGTATCACAAGTTTATACAAAGCGATCGTTACGACAAGTCTGAAGTGCGTACCTCCCTGTGCGTGTACGCAGGTCTACTCCTTGCCTTGTGGCGTCATATCGCATTAAGCAACGTCGTGACGAGGGGATTAAAACGAAAAGTAGAAAAAGTGATATCGCCATGCTAAGTGAAGGAAAGACGTCGTAAAAAGTTAGCACGATGCGGATATGAAACCATGCCCGACTGCGCGGCAAGCCCTTTGCATTATTCAGAGTCCAGAAAGTTACCGGGTAAGCACAAAGGATCACAGTTCCATACAATGCCGAAGTCGTACATATTCAAGTCACGTGGTGCGTTACAAATTTTATTGATGTCTAAAGGACGGTTTTCTGCTTCATCTTAAATTGGAAACTAAATTGAAGACGTGGATTCCAAAGTGCAGTGTCACTTTTTTAAACTGAACACAGTTTCTGAACTATTGTTTCACCTTGTATCAAAATCCTCTGATTGAAGTTCTAGCTGATATGTAGCCTGCCTCTAGTATCAGACAGTACATTTCAGAGGAAGAACAATTGTTTGTATGCTTCTGAAGTCTCATTAGTGTTACATTTAGCTAATCGGCGATGTATGCAATAGAGGGGGAAAGGAACTGGCCACCCTATTCCATTAACTCCTGGCCTAATTGCCTCATAAGTGGTGCTTTTTGGTATCACTTGTAAGGTTCAGATCTGTCTTTGGACAGTTGACTAAACAACAACTTGTATGAAAGTGACATTAACATAATATATCCTACAAGGTGCAGTCAGTATATTTCCGAACTGCTTACTTACTTACTACTTACTTACTGGTTTTTAAGGAACCCGGAGGTTCATTTCCGCCCACACATAAGCCCGCCATCAGTTCCTATCCTGTGCAAGATTAATCCACTCTCTATCATCATATCCCACCTCCCACAAATCCATTTTAATATTATCTTCCCATCTACGTCTCGGCCTCCCCAAAGGTCTTTTTCCCTCCGGCCTCCCAACTAACACTCTATATGCATTTCTGGATTCGCCCATACGTGCTACATGCCCTGCCCATCTCAAACGTCTGGATTTAATGTTCCTAATTATGTCAGCTGAAGAATACAATGCGTGCAGTTCTATGTTGTGTAACTTTCTCCATTCTCCTGTAACTTCATCCGTCTTAGCCCCAAATATTTTACTGGGAACTTTATTCTCAGACACCCTTAATCTCTGTTCCTTTCTCAAAGTGAGAGTCCAAACTTCACAACCATACAGAACAACCGGTAATATAACTGTTTTATGAATTCTAACTTTCAGATTTTTTGACAGCAGACTGGATGATAAAAGCTTCTCAACCGAATAATAATAGGCATTTCCCATATTTAGTCTGTGCTTAATTTCCTCCCGAGTATCGTTTATATTTGTTACTGTTGCTCCCAGGTATTTGAATTTTTCCACCGCTTCAAACGATAAATTTCCAATTTTTATATTTCCATTTCGTACAAAATTCTCGTCACGAGACATAATCATATACTTTGTCTTTTCGGGATTTACTTCCAACCCTATCGCTTTACTTGCTTCAAGTAAAATTCCCGTGTTTTCCCTAATCGTTTGTGGATTTTCTCCTAACATATTCACGTCATCCGCATAGACAAGCAGCTGATGTAACCCGTTCAATTCCAAACCCTATCTGTTATCCTGGACTTTCCTAATGGCATACTCTAGAGCAAAGTTAAAAAGTAAAGGTAGTATTGCATCTCCTTGCTTTAGCACACATCTGGCAGAAACTGATCTATATGAACTCTGCTGTACATTTCACTGAGACACATTTTAATTAATCGAACTAGTTTCTTGGGAATACCAAATTCAATAAGAATATCATATAAAACTTCTCTCTTAACCGAGTCATATGCCTTTTTGAAATCTATGAATAACTGATGCACTGTACCCTTATACTCCCATTTTTTCTCCATTGTCTGTCGAATACAAAATATCTGATCAATAGTTGTTCTATTACGCCTAAAACCACACTGATGATCCTCAATAATTTCATCTACATATGGAGTTAATGTTTTCAAAAGTATACTGGACAAAATTTTGTACGACGTCAACAAAAGTGATATTTCTGGAAAGTAAAAGAATACCTAAAAAAAAAAATGGAGGTACAACTAGGATACCGGCTTCCTTTGAATAATATTTGTAAAATTAAATTTAAGATATGTATTTTTGTTTTAGGAGGTGCGTTTTTGCTTTTTCATATTCTACTATATATTCACCCATATAATATGGCGATGCTCGTTTCATCTGTTAATTAGTTTTGTCAGATATTTTAACTTAGAGTTACGCAACACACTATGACGTAACGTTTAATTGATAGCTGACAGTACTCTCATAGCTTATTAGGATTTAGCCTACGCGTTGCAGCTCCAAAACCATTTCAATTACCTACAATCCTATAGAACATTCTGGAATCTCGTGATTCTCTATAACTTACAACATTTGTCCATTACGTCTCCTGTAGTTTGGGGGAGTGACAGACGTCTAGAAATGTTTGCTATGAGCAAATTTTACACACCAGAGAATTGAAACTGTAGTAAATGTAATAATATTACAGTTACAGTAAACAAATTCATATACATAAACTATTTTCTGCACAATTTACATGATATGAGTTATACTGTTCTACTTATAATGCTTTATACAGGGTGTATCTAAATTCATCAATCAAACTTCTAGGGATGATACAAGTGATCAAAACAAACTTCGAAAATCAATTATTGAATGGAAATACCATAAACTTTACTGTACTGTAAGGAATAAAGAATTCAGTTGTAATATTACATATGATACTCATTCCTCAATACCATTTCAATTTGTAATCATTTACAAAAACTATTCAGAAGTGCTGCAACGACATGTCGTACACGTTCAGACTCCAGGGATGTGCTGTAATAATAATAATAATAATAATAATAATAATAATAATAATAATAATAATAATAATAGTTTTATTTTCCCTGGCAGAGTTAAGGCCATCAGGTCTTCCCTTCCACTCAACCAGGATCAAATCACATACAGAAAAATACATATCGGTATACAAATATTAACTTCAAAATAATAATAAACATAATAAAGTAAAAAAGAGAGATTGAATGCATATATACAATCAGTATTAACTTTAAAATAATAATAATAATAATAAAAAATATATAGCGCCAGCAGCTGCAAGCACCCGAGCGACGAGCTCTTTCTTCGATTCAGTTGGAGTCTGGTACACCAGGCTTTTCAAGTGCTCCCACACACAAAAGTCGAATAGCGTGAAGTCGGGAAAACGAGGAGGGCATCCGATGGGTCCACCGCGTCCAATCCACTTGACTTTTGTGATTGGAGGGCACTTGAAGAGCCTGGAATCGAAGGAAGAGCTCGTCGTTCGGGTGCTTGTAGTTGCTGACGTTCTACAGCACATGCCTGGAGTCTTTGTACGTTTACAATAGGCAATAAAACGTCGTTACAGAGTTTATTTTACTGGTTTCGAGGAATGAGTTTCATAAGTAACATTACAACTGTATTCTTGATTTCCGGTACAGTTTCTGGTTTTGTCATTCAGTAATTAGTTTCTGATAGATGGTCATTTAATAAAATAGTTTGTTTTCGCCTCTTGTATCATACCTAGAGTTTTGAGTATTGAATTTAGATACACCCTGTATATTTCGTAAAGATTGAATTGAATTATATATCAGTTCACAAATTATTACTTTTTCTCATATGCTTTATCCCTTAAATATATCTGATTACATAAGAATATAGGCTACTTACCAGTCGTTAAAATTTAACCTCGTCTGTCCAGTATCATATGTGATAGCTTAGAAATTTATTCACGTCATCCATTATGCTCTTGTATAGGTACGTGGCCTGAGGTATCTTATTCTATACCAGGCCTGCAGAACTCGTAAGTAGGGGAAATATGACGTCAGCCTCACTCCACTTCTATTGGGGATGATCGACTTCCGCGTAGAGTTGTTTACATTCTCTGGCCGTCAAAGGTCCATCAGTGGCGGCATGTAATTTTCAAAAAGGATTGTAATAAATTCATTGTTTTTATAATGCGTTATCATGTTTCATGGTTTACAATTATGCTAGATTTCCTGTCGGTAGTTTCTTTGAGATTTCTTTGCACCTAGCCTGCTTTCGATTTTCGAAAAATTTCCTCCTATCATCACCTACGAAAACATAAATTTATAGGATTTAAATAATGATCCTTGAAATTCACTATTAATTTCAATTCAAAATGAACACAACGAGTGACGTCCTTAATTTTACAGTATATAAATAAATAATCAATATACAGTTCGTAATAATAAATTTACCCGAAAGTTTGTGCATTCCATAATTCTTAATATGGGATTTGTTGAAATGTGGTTTCAGTAAAAATATCTCTAAACTCTGTCCCTCCCCTTTATTAAAACCTGATCAGAAGGTCACGATTATGAATCAATATCTCTGGCCCACTCTTACTTATCCCTTACAGTGTGCTCCACTCTACCAAATCAAAACCAAATTTCTTAATGATTTAGATAAAGTTACCAGAGGAGCATGCAAAGAGCTTATTGGTCTTCCTCATGACTGCCCAGACGGAATGCTCTACTCCCCTAAAAAATATCGTGGTCTTTCGTTAATGAAAGCATCTTGGGAAGCTTATGTGCAACACATAAATATCTGTAACACTCTTCTTCGTGTTGATGACTCCCATCTCCACAATGTTAGGGACCTTGTAAGCGAAAAAGCTTCTGCTCTGTCAAAATTGAATATCACAGCTATTGATGCTATCAACTGGTCAGGTCGTAAAATTTCGTAAACACTTAAGAAATGACGCATTCCAAACTTGGACAAACCATACCTTGCGTGGTAAAGGGGTTATTGTTTATAGTGATCTCCCCAAGGCTAACTCATGGGTAAGCAATCGAAAGGGCTTATCTTCCTCAGAATGGACCAATGCTTTAAAAATGTCAAGCAATATTTCGGCGGTTCGCGCAATACCGAGCAGAACTCTAAGCACAACCCGCTGCCGTCATCCAGACTGTAGTGAGCTTGAAACACTTGGACACGTGCTTGGACAATGCCCCAAAGGCGAGCTGCTGATCAATGCTAGACATCATCGTGTACGACATGCTTTGGCGACATCGTTAAAAACTTTAAATTGGGAGATTCATGAGGAAGTACATTGTGTATCATCAGATGGTTCTTTTAGACGGGCAGACATTATTGCTATCAACGGACGCTTAAAACGGGCTCTTGTTCTTGACCCTACTATCCGTTTCGAAAGAAACCTAAATCAGGCCACCGAAGTTGATATTGAGAAGAAGTCCATATATGAACCTTGTCTGCCGTATCTTTCTCAAAAGTACAACGTCCCTCTTAAACAATGGTCCGTCATTGGTTTGCTGTTTGGCAGTAGAGGTTCAATCACAAAATTCACGTGGAATTATCTTAAGGAACTTCACATTCCTTTTGATTATGTAATGTCTATTCTTATAAATATTATCAAGGATTCTCTTCAAATATTACATCATCATCTCTATTTCAATTAATCAACTTATATTTGCCTTCAACAATTAACTTTCTTTTTTCTTTAATGTATCACATCACATTATATTGTACATGTTTATTGTATTCAGGACCCTTGTGGTCTCTCAAAATTCTTTTAGCTGATGTCTATAATTTTTATAAATGTATTAATAATGCGCATTCAGTAAAGTGAAATACAGGTTTAAAAAATGTAAATTACATGTACTGCGCTTTTCTCTTGTTATTATAACAGAAATACGTTTTCATTATCTGCTGAAATCATAATTTAATTTAAACATTTTATAGTATAATTACAGATAACCTGATTAGTACATTAATTAAATGGACAATTGTTATGAAGGAGTGTCATTTTCTTTAGATACAATGGACATGGAATTAGAAGATGTAGATGTGGAAGTAGGATTTCGCACTTACAATGGATTCATGCTCATCGATTTACGTGGAATCAGTTGGCGACACTGACTAAACAAAAGAACGATCATACCATAAATTGAAAGTGATAAATCAAGCTGGAGAAATTATCGCGATTTGTGACTGTGATTAGTTGGAATTCAAAATTTCATTACATTTCATTGGCCGAAAGTGGAATGAGTCATATAAACAAAGTAGTCTTTGTAATATAATATACTGGATACAGCTAGATGTCAATATATTTGAAAATCTTTAATGTGTGCTTTTATAGGATTTCATTTTGTATTTCTGTTCAAATTTTTAAATGTTTAATAAACATTATTCTCAAATGTTAACCTTATCAAATATATAAGAAGTTGCTAACTGAAGTGAACCAGATTTTCAATATATTATTACTGTTTATACAGGAACATCATTTTATTTTTACTTCAATTTTTATTGTACCTGAGTTTTTTTAATGTACTTCACTCCCACCCCTTCTTCTAATGAAGTTCCAACTGTCCTCCACACAGAACCAAGGCCGCGTATAGTAAACTGTACTGAATAAGTATAGTACGTTCCAAAAATATGTTCGCATTTTCCAGTAACGAAAGAGCTTTCAATATTGAATCATATTTTCGCACAGTTACTGCCGTGCGTTTGCCTACGTCGCATCCCTATTCCACCCACCTGCTTCTGCTCGCCCCTCTGTAAAAGTTAGTGGCTGGGCTGTCTTAGTTCTTTTCTGAAAACATTAGTTTCTGTTAGTAATTGGACGTGTACGTAAAATTATACGACTGTTTAAAATAACTTAAATAAAAGGGCCTCGTTAAATAATTGACTGTCACGTGATTTCCTTCCTTTCTACGATCCTGCGGCATAACCACTTGGACGGAAGTAGATAGCATGTCTGAGTAATTTTATCTGTGCGGGTCGGACAGAAGTAAAGATTGAATTTACAGTACGTAAGGTAGGCCTACTCTTTCATAGAGTAGGTACAGAATTATTTCAACATGAGTTATTAGTACGAAGAACGAAACTGGTAATTGGAATTAGATGCGATAGTCTATAGTGCGATACTATGCACAAAAGAACTGAAGCCTGTATCGAAATGAACGGCCACCATTTTCAAAAATGTGTTTAAATATCCATATTATGATTATTTTTCAATTTAACTTCATTCTCTATATTATATCGATACACTGCATAATGAATACGTCCGAATGGATAACTCAGTTCGTGAGTAAAAATACTTACTGTTAATACTGTACTGTATTTTGATTAAACAAAAACCTAATGAGAATTATCAAATTCAAAATTGCGATATTTCCTAGTTTACGTAAATGGATGAACTACTTTTCTTCCCTCCTATACCTAGTAAAGTGATTTGTTTGTATATTACGCCAGTATCATCGAACTCCAGTCGTGGAAGGGGGTAGCAAACGGTGTTTCCGGTTCTCAACCGTTAATGCAAAGGTATAGCCAGGTTAATATTAGAAATTTTAGTAAAAATAAAATGTCGCTGTACATTTTTACAATACCATTTGCTACTTTTGATACACTCTGGTACCATCTTACAAGAATATGAGTGACATTATCTTTTGGCTTATCTCTCTCTTTATCAGGCGTTTCGCCCGAAACCTTGTCCAAGTATTTCGTGGTTTTGACGTAAGCTCTTTGTTGAATGTTGCCGGAAATCCCCACTCTGTAGAAACACTTGTTGCAGGTTTCACAAAAAGGAAGCAGGAGATAAGAAAGTTATGAATACCGAAGGAGCAAGACAGAAAATGTGACGTAGCACAACAATCAACAGCTGCTGCCACCTACACCAGAAGTGTAAACTTAAACACCTCCCTCAGCTACATCTGGTGACAACAGAAGAAGACAGCTACAGTTTCAAACGCTCAAAGATGCAGTGAATTATAATTCCTATATGTATTCTTCACCACTTCTACTTTCGTATCTGTTAAGAATCTTTTTAAATTATTGTCAGGTAACTGACTTTATCATTCTTAAAATTGCTGTGAATGTATTAAATCAAATATTGAAAATATGTGATATTTCTACGAACTAATGTCAATATTTGTGAAATCTTATCTAATACGAAAAGAAGGTCATAAATTGAATAATAACTTGACTTTCCAAGATATCGGAAATTCTTTCCGTAATTGTAGTATATAATAAATAGACTACATGACTACAAAGTTTATTTTAAAAATAATTTACTTTAACTCATTTTATGATATTCTACACGAGATTTGCAATTTATGCAGATACTAGAGATAACTTTTGAAGTTTGATGTTTTATGTTATGTCTACCTCTCGAAATTCTAAGTGTGCCCGTAAGCATTGACTTTATGAAGACATAAGATGCAGTGTTTTAATAACATAACCGTAACAGTTGTGATCATCAGATCTTTATTCTTACGTCAACTTTATTAACATTGTTCGGTGTTAATTTCCCGTAACTAAAGGTTTTATGAGCACATATCAAGATACTTAATGGAAAAGCGAGGTCAGTGCTACACTTTTAGTCAATACTGCATAATATTCTCGGAGTTGTGCTTTGTTTTGTGTAGTTCTCAATGTTTTCGTTGTCAGAAGAGATAAATTTGAATGTAAAACATTGATCTTAAATAGACATTGTGACAGTGAAAAACAAAAGTTTTAAGTGCTTGAAGAAACGCTGAATTTAATCGCGTTATACGAGAGAAAAGCAAGTAACGAACCGAGACTCTGAAATCGGCTGAACAGCGTTATGTTTATAAGAGAAACTATTTCATATTCTGCATGACATATTTGAATTCAACAAGATTAAATGAACTTTTCGTGTGAATATAAAATTAATCATCTACACATAACTGAAAATTGAAAGTTTTAAATTAAAATTGTCAATGATTATGCTCTTTAACTCAGTGGTTTTCAAAAAAAGTCTGTGATAATAGGATAAAATGGGACCAAATTTTTGTGTACTGAGATACCGTAGGAAATTTTGTAATTTTCTATGTTCTGACAGGTGATGAAGTTATTTTACATTTCAATTGAAACCTTAAGCTCAATTTTATGTAAGTGAACAGCAAATCAATACATGTTTAGTGAGGAAGAATAATGTGTTTAATGGTTCAGTGTTACCTTTGATAAATCTACAAAATTCATGGTGTAAACTTTCACTTGTATGTTGATATTTTTACGGAATTGACTGACATTCAAATGGCCAAATGATTAATTCATATGTGACGTGATTTTTTACAAAAATTCTAAGAAACTTCCGTCATCTACTTGCAGTGCAAATTAATACATATTTGGGAATTAATTGAGCTGTGACAATCCTACATTTATGACATACGATAATATATTAAGAATACAAAATTCTGGAAAAGGCAATTAGAATTTCTTGAACTTTCTTTCTGAATATTAACTAGAAATAATGATTGTGATTTCTGTGTATTAAGTGTGGTCACCAAAAATGTGGCTTTATCAAATTCAACCTTTTGATTTCAAATTATAAAAGTGTGCTTCACGACGTGTTTTTTTATATTGAATTTCAAACATTGATTCTGCAGACAAATTCTGTGTTTATTTCGAAGAAATCTGTGCTTCGTTTTTTTGCGAACTAGCTGCCGATATGACTTCTAAGCGTATATAAATGGTAAATGGCCGTAAAACCGCCACATTTAGAATAGCTGCAGCCTGTCGGCCATGCTTGTGACGTCACATGTCGCGTGAGTGTTACCCTTGCTTCATGTCTCGCAACACGCTGCTGGTACCCAAGAAGACGTCCATGTGCAAGTCAGGGTCGTCCCTGGACCTGACAGCCCTGGACAAGGAGGAGGTCGCCCGCCAAACGCCCCGCGAGGGCAAGCTTCGCCGTGTGTTCACCACGCATGCGCGGAGACGCTCCACGCGCAAGAAAGAGCTGGTGCCGGGGTTCAACCTCAGCCACATGATGAAAGAGCCCCTGCGAGTGGTGCACTCCGTCCCGCTCAGCTTCCCGCATGGGTGAGTAGCCTCATTACAGTTTCAAACTGAACTTGTTCAAAAAGTACGATGAATGTTTTCCCCATTGATGAAATCTGTTGTACGTTTCAAACCCCGACAAGAATACTAAAGATTATAGTTTTATACTGAATTTAATTACTTTAATTTTTATAATATTCAATCAATTAGTGCCATGAGGTACTTGAATTATCTCACTAAAGTGTAGCGATTCATTACCAACTGCGTAATTTCCTAGAATCGATGGATGACGTCGCGAACGTTTTATAAGCTATATACTGGATATACAGAGTGATTCACGAGGAAAGGTAAAAAATTAAGAATGTGAATTCTGAAGTCATTCTGAGTGAAACAGTTCATGTGAATATAGGTCCATTTTCGAACGGTTACGGAGATATGGCTCTTTGATTTCACAAAAACTTCTGAGATTCCATTGTACTAACTCGTATTTAGAGACAGATAGGGGACAAATTTAAAGTTTATATTCACGTATGCATACACACCTAATATTCTTGAAGTGGGGTCGATGTTTTCGCGCGTTTTCAAAGGTACCTCCTCCTGCTTCAATGCACTGTTGCGCTCGGGCGTGAATCGCGCTGGTTGCTCGGGAGAGTTGCACGTGGCTGTCTTTATGCCGCATCCAAAATAGGTCGATTAGCGCTTCTCCCGTTTCCTCGTTCCTTTGCTATACCAAGTCTTTCATCCAACCCCATAGACAGTAAGTACTCTTCGATATGGTACCCTTCTGTTCGGAAAGCGTCGTTCATATTCAGCGACGGCATGCAAGGAACTTCCATCGCACAAACCATAAACATACACAATATCAGCGTATTCTGTAGTAGAAAATTTATAAGGCATCTTGAAAAAACACAACTTAACACTTCCGATAACTGTACCTGTATAACTACTGTACTGTAGGTAGCTGACTGAACTGCTGTGAACCGATAAGTGATAGCGTATTTGTTGTGACATTTGTAATACCCCACCACCCGGTTTGTTTCTCTTCTCTTATCTACATCGCTCACAATACAGATTCCAATGTTACGTCATTCATCGGTGATTTTGTCTCACGTCAGCAGCATATGGTAACGTCTGATTCACATTGGGGCGAGACGTTTTACCAAAAAAAAAATGCATCTAGCTCCGCCATCGTTCGAAAACGGACCTATGTTCATGTGAACTTTTTTACTCAAAATGGCCTAAGATATCGTATCATAATTTTTTACCTTTCCTCGTGAATCACTCTCTATATGGGATGAATGTAATATAATCGCGGTTTTTTCTTAATTTTATGAAAACTACAGCCATATATACAAATTTACAAAATTTTAGGGGGCTACGCCCCCTGGACTCCCAAAAATTCACGTTCACACATCGATAGTAGAGAATAACCTACGTGGAAATTACATCATAGTTTCTATCGTTTCTATGAAATCATCCGAACTGAATAGACAAATCGTTTGATGAATTTTCTATGAAGTGAAACTAAAAAGCCTGGTATATTTCAGCCACCTGATATTTTATAAACTTCCTCCTATATATAGCATTGTTATCTAAGTACTGTTTCTTAAACGAGTTTCAGAACCTTCGTCAGTTGTTGTAGCGATTGATTACTAACTGTGTAATTTCCTAGAATCGATGGAAGGGCATGAAGTTACTGATGACGTCGCGAACGTTTTTATAAGCTATACAATGGCTATATTGGTTATTAATGTAATTTAGTCGCGGTTTTTTATTCTTAATTTTATGAAAACCACAGCCATGTATACATATTTTCAAAATTTTAGGGGGCTACGCCACCTTGACTCCCAAAAATTCACGTTCACACATTGGTAGTACGAAATAACCCACGTGGAAATTACATAATAATTTCCATCGTTTCTATGAAGTCACCCGAACTGAAGACAAATCGCTTGATTGAATATTCTATGAAGTGAAACTACAAAGCCTGATGTATTTCAGCCACCTGATATTTTATACTTCCTCCTATATATAGCATTGTTATCTAAGTACTGTTTCTTAAACGAGTTTCAGAACCTTCGTCAGTTGTTGTAGCGATTGATTACCAACTGCGTAATTTCCTCGAATCGATGGAAGGAACGTTTTTATAAGCTATATAGTGGATATATTGGTTATTAATGTAATTTAGTCGCGGTTTTTCTTAATTTTATGAAAACTACAGCAATGTAATTTATACTAATTTTACAAAAAAATAGGGGGCTATGACCCCTTGACTCCCAAAAATTCACGTTCACACTTCATTCATTCATTCATTCATTCATTCATTCATTCATTCATTCATTCATTCATTTATTTTATTCCATAGATCTTACATGAGCAATGAAGCTTTAAGATGTGGAACAAGTCAAAATTTTACAATATTACAATTACAATTTTTACAAATTTTTATAGTTTTACAATTTAGTAATTTTCTACAATTTTTACAATTTTGTGCAATGTTTTACAATATTTTGGCGAGATGTAGTGAGATGAGGTGAGGTCCAAGGATTCGCCAAAATATTACACGGCATTTGCCTTTTGTTTGGGGAAACCTCGGAAAAACCCAACCAGGTAATCAAATCAAAGGGGGGTAATCAAATCAAAGGGGTTGATGCCATAGACTCCCCATAGACCATCCGGCTTCAGTCCCACGGCTGTAGTAGGAAATAACCCACGTGGAAATTACATCATAGTGTCCATCGTTTCTATACATTTTTTTTTTTTAGTAGGATATTTTACGACGCTGTATCAACAGCTTAGGTTATTTAGCGTCTGAATGAGAGATCAACGTGATAATGCCGGTGAAATGAGTCTGGGGTCCAGCACTGAAAGTTACCTAGCATTTGCTCATATTGGGTTTAGGGAAAACCCCGGAAAAACCTCAACCAGATAACTTGTCCCAACCGGGAATCGAACCCGGGCCACCTGGTTTCGCGGCCAGACGCGCTAGCCGTTACTCCACAGATGTGGACCCATCATTTCTATGAAATCACCAGAACTGAAGACAAATCGTTTGATTGCATTTTCTATTAATTCAAACTACAAAGCCTGATGTATTTCAGCCATCTGATAGTTGATACTTCCTCCTATACAGAGTGTCTCTAAATTAGACCGACAAAATTAGAGAGCAGATAAATAACCTTCGTGGAAGCATATTTTGTTAAGGAACCCATGGGCTCAGTAGATTTACTGACATGTAAAAGAAGTTCTTCGGGACAAAATTCCGGCATATCGGCGATGCTGATATAACCTCGACACTTGCGAGCGTCGTTAAATGAAACATAATTAAAAATTAGAGACGATGCCAGGGTTATATGAGGGCGGCAATGAACCTCCGGGTTCCTTAAAAGCCATTTGTATGTTTTATTTACTTATTTTTATGCTCATATTCTTATTTCGACTAAGTCCAGGGGATTTGTTTCTTTTTTTTTTTAATTGGGTTATTTTACGACGCTGTATCAATATCTAGGTTATTTGCGTCTGAATGATATGAAGGTGATAATGCCGGTGAAATGAGTCCGGGGTCCAGCACCGAAAGTTACCCAGCATTTGCTCGTATTGGGTTGAGGGAAAACCCCGGAAAAAACCTCAACCAGGTAACTTGCCCCGATCGGGATTCTAACCCGGGCCACCTGGTTTCGCAGCCAGACGCCCTGACCGTTACTCCTCAGGTGTGGACGGGATTTGTTTCTTCGCCATACATTGCGTAATACGTGATTTGACTGGACGAGAAATTAGATTGTGCTATTGTACACACTGTAGAACAAATGTAGTAGTTACTGTAGTTATTCATTGAATACTTTAAAGGATCCGTAATCATATCTTTAAGCTCATAGCAGTCACACTTATTCATGTCAGCTAATTGCGGAACGAAATTAGATCAGCAACAACAAGTTTGTGGTCAGAATGAGTGAAGCGTGAATGAACAGAATTAGCTCAAAGCGCCGAATTGAATTAGTGTTTGTTTTCCTTCTGCACGTGATGGACTGATAATTATATACCTTGCCAAACGGAAGGAAAAATTTAACTTCTTAAAGATTGCTCTTCTTCCTCTGGGATCCGTTTTGTTCAGTGCTCGTTAAGGAATCTCTTGCTTTCAATGTCCGAAGTCGTGGAAATTGAAGACCAGAATTTTTGTGAAGAATGTCTGCTTGAAGAATCCAATTACTTTTCAGAATATTCAAGGTAAGACGATTTCGTACTCAAATATCGATGACAGTTGTATCTAATTTTTATAAATTGAAAGTAGAAAAGAAAGGTCATGAGAAACTTTTGGTATTTGCACTTTTGGGTCGATAAAATAATAATAATAATAATAATAATAATAATAATAATAATAATAATAATAATAATAATAATAATAATAATAATAATAATAATATGGGTAATATTCTTAGTCTAATGGCAATAGGGTAGAGTAGCATAAATCGCACCGCTTCCTAAATGGCACCACTGCTAAATTGAAACAAGTTACTGTAGTAGTGCGGCATCTAGTGGTATTGTTACAATCTACCATATGAACTTCCACCATGTCACTTGATTTCTGCCACTTCTTTGTGTCAGCAACGTGATGATATTGTATCTAATATAATCGCTCAGGTGGATGTATATTTAGCTAACATTTTGTAACTAAATAACGGATTTGTATGCAAAGGAATTCATAATCTTAAGATGTTATTGGTTTAAAGAAATATTAAAGAACATTTAACTTAGTAGGATTTTCGAACATGTGGTGACTATAGGCTAGAATGAAGGAAATAATAACTTATGACGTAGTTTCTCAATTCGCACCACTTTGTAGGTGCCTAATTCGCACCGGAGCGATATGAGCAACTGTAGCAATTCTAGTCGTACAAAAGAAGGCCCAAAAATGTTAACTGAACGAGGAATGCATCAGGTAGGTGCAATATCAAGTGGTGAAAAGGGCGTTAATACAACAAGTGTGTGTTGTACAAGCGCACCAGTTATTTTGTGCCACCTATGATAATTTTTAAACGTCAAACAGTGTATCCTACATTATCAGCTGGTGCTCCTCCAGGATCGTTATTTGTTTGCTCTGATTCAGATTACATCAACAGTGAACTATTTGTCGAATAGCTCAAACATTTTATTTTCCACTCAAACCTGTCACAGAAAAAAGTGCTGCTTCTATATGTCCACCTATACGACCCATTCCAAAAATTTAGAAGCTAGATTATCTCGGGAAAATGGTATGCTCCTGTTTCAGCTTCCTCGTCATAATACTCAGAGGCCCAGCCTTTAGATGTTTCTATCTCCAAACCATTTCAGACAGCTAAATCGTGAAGCAGTTCTTAGGTGGCTTCGAGATAATCGTGGAGAAAAGGTGACGCAGTTTACAGTCTGAACTGTCTGGTGAAGCACACGGCAAATGTGTAACAACAAAAAACGCACTCAGACAGTTTAAATGTTAGGTAATTTTATGCTCTACTGTTTCAATTTCATTTGAAGATGTGTTACTCTCTTTCATTAATTTCAATATACTTGTAATTTGCATTTATTACATTATTCATATTAAATACTGTTCAATATGTTCAATATTGAAAACTTTCCTTCATACTGTTCCCTGCAGATAAAGAGGTGCGATTTAAGAAACTATGGGTGCTATTTAGGAAACTAGTTGCCTAAATGGCACCACTGACAAGTGTTTCGAAAATGTCATTTTAATTAAAAAATATTAAATCAAATTCAATGATTCTTATTTGCATGAAAGGTAAATGTTCTGGGAAAGTATCTCTATAAAGGAATGCAGAAAAAACTGTATTGTTCAATAAAAATTATAAATGCTAAAGTGGTGCGATATAGGCAACCTTACCCTACTATAATTCTCTCCGTAATGGGTGCGGACTCCCTTGAGTTGATCTCGCTTTAGGGAATTGGGACACGATGCATGTCTCTCGGGTCCGATGGGTAAGGACCCATTTCCAGGGCTACGGGCGAGTAGACAGTGCTCAACGATGGTGATAGAGGTAGTCTGTCTATGCCAGTTTATAACCATTTTGCACCAGCGAGTCAGCGAAAGAGAGGGGAAAATTTCGTGGATCGAGGATACGAACTGAACATACAAAATACCTCCACTCAGCATTTAATTTTTTAAACCTATACGTTCCCCTCTCTTTACATAGGACACTGCTGTCCTGTTGCTGTATGTCTTTATTTTATTGCGTTATTTTACGACGCTGTATCAACATCTAGGTTATTTAGCGTCTAAATGAAATGAAGGTGATAATGCCAGTGAAATGAGTCCGGGGTCCATCACCGAAAGTTACCCGGCATTTGCTCGTATTGGGTTGAGGGAAAACCTCGGAAAAAACCTCAACCAGGTAACTTGCCCCGACCGGGATTCGAACCCGGGCCACCTGGTTTCGCGGCCAGACGCGCTGACCGTTACTCCACAGGTGTGGACTGCTCTATGTTAGAGATCATGTTTTCAAATCGTGTGCGTACCGTCATTTCTGCATAACACAATGCATTATCAATCTTAATTTAATTCATCCTACTTGCTTTGATGACGGGAAAGAAGAAGTTGTGGTTTGAATTAGAACCACTTTCAATTAGCATGAAGTCAACAGTTTTATGGAAATAAAAATATTCTGTACATCACAATATCGAGATCTTTGACGCAATCAGTTGTTGATTAATGTAAAATTATAATCACAATTATTATTAACTTAATCATTTGTTTTAAAACAATAATAAAGACTTTATGTGCCAGTTTCTAATTATTGTCAACTGTAAGAAAATTAGAGAAGAATAAAAAGTGTATATAGTTATTTGTGGACTGGGAAAAGGCATTTGACAAAGTGAATTGGAAGAAACTTGTGGGGATCGTGAAGAAAATAGGTGTAGATTGGAAAGAGAGGAGGCTGTTCAGTAATCTTTATATGAAGTAACGAGTTAAAGTCAGGATATGAGAAGAAATGTAAGAAAGAAGCGAGATACGGAAAGGAATACGTCAAGGATGCCTTTTACAAACTACCCTGTTCAACATCTATTTCAACTGTTTTCAGAACACGGGAGGGATTATA
The DNA here is from genome assembly GCF_040183065.1 of Periplaneta americana. Taxonomy (NCBI): domain Eukaryota; kingdom Metazoa; phylum Arthropoda; class Insecta; order Blattodea; family Blattidae; genus Periplaneta; species Periplaneta americana. The sequence goes on from NC_091130.1 coordinate 152,636,450, forward strand.
GTAGGCGGAAGAAGAATGAACAGCATGAAAGTTTCTGAAGATATGATATTAGCAGAAGAGATGATACTAAGGGTTATGCTACTGGAGCTGAATGACAACTGTGAGCAGTATGGGATGAAGATAAATGCAAATAAGACGAAGACCATGGCGATAGGAAGAAAAATAAAGAAGGTAAATGTGCGAATTCAAAATGAGGCAGTAGAGCAAGTGGACAGCTTCAAATACTTAGGGTGTACTATAAGCAGTAACATTGGCTGCTGCGAGGAAGTCAAAAGGAGGATAGCAATGGCCAAGGAAGTTTTTAATAGAAAAAGGAGCATCTTCTGCGGACCTCTGGAAAAATAACTAAGGAAAAGATTAGTGAAAATATTCTGCACATCACAATATCGAGGTCTTTGATGCAATCATTTGTTCATTCATATAATAATAGCCACAATTTTTATAAACTTAATCAGTAGTTTAAAAACAATACTTAATACTTTATGTACAGGAAGTTTTCGTCTATAATGTCGAACTAGTCTACTATTGAACAAGAAGGGCTGTATAACAGTTTTCATTATGTTCTGATAAATAATAGTTTCTGAGAATATGGTACCAGACGAAAAATATATATATATATATATATATATATATATATATATATATATATATATGTTTCAAAAATACGGGGCATAATTTCAGGTATGTATTTCCCACACGTAGACAATCAAAATAGTTCATTACAACATGTGTCCGGAAATGCTATATTTCCGAGTTATGGCCTTCACAACATTGAAATTCACCGGAACGTTTTTCTTTCCGCAGGTCGTTGCCGTCAAAGGAGACATTAAGAGGGCACTCTGACAGTTCATTCCGAGGCGAAGGTTACATTCAGTGTTGTGTAGGCGTTAGACTGTGCGACATGTATTCAAATCAAACAGACTTACGGGGCAGGCGTACACAAACTTCCTGGAAAACACCATACCTCATGTTTTAGAAGACACTCCACTGATCAATCGTCAACACATTCACTTCTTGCATGATGGCGCTCCTGCGCACTTCAGTCGTACGGCTCGCCGGTACTTGGATCGAAGGTTTGCTGATCGATGGATAGGTAGGTGGCCCAATTGCTTGGCCTCCACGCTCACCTGATCTGAACCCTCTCGATTTCTACTTGTGGGGCCCATTTAAAATCATTGGTTTATTCGTCTCCGGTGCCTGATTTGGAATCCCTTCGGAATCGAATTGTGGCATGTTCTGAGGACATACGCAATACTCCTGGAGTTTGGGATCGTGTTCGCAGGTCAATGAGACATCGATGTGAGATCTGTATTCAAGCAGGAGGTGGACATTTTGAACATCTTCTGTAATGACAACGACCTGCGGAAAGAAAAACGTTCCGGTGAATTTCAATGTTGTGAAGGCCATAACTCGGAAATGAAGCATTTCCGGACACATGTTGTAATGAACTATTTTGATTTTCTACATGTGGGAAATACATACCTGAAATTATGCCCCGTATTTTTTAAACATCCTGTATATACACACATTATGGCTCCAGTTTCTAATTATTGTCAACTGAATGAAAAAATAGAGAAGAATAAAAAGTGTACAAAATATCTGTAGACTTGAAAAATGTATTTGATAAAGTAGATTGGAAGAAACTTACGAGGCTCCTGAAAAAGTTGGTGTGAATTGGAAAGAAAGGACGCTGTTATATATTATTTATATGAAAGAACGAGTCAAGGTCAGGATGTGTATGTTTATGTGTATGTATTTATTCACACTGCAAATGGGTATATACCCGGTGGCAGTGGTAACTAATTACACTCAATAATGACAATTAATAATAAACACAACTAATAAAGAACAATAATTAATAATAATGATAAATAATAATAATAATAACAATAATAATAATAATAATAATAATATTAATAATAACAAGGAACATCCTAAATTAAATGAAGCATGATCACCTAAAATAACATTTAAAGTAAATCTAATTTGTATCTTAACCCTAAGTTCGAACTAAGACCCACGAGTGTGATAGGTTCATACCTGCACAAGTACCTTTCGGCACTACACTTATTTCGCTGTCAACTCACTCACTGCACTGATTCTACCTGATTTCACTAACACTTCTAACCATTTCACTGTTCAATACTTTGCACAGCTACTTCACTGACACCAACACACTTCACTTACACAATAGACTTCACTGACACTACACACTTCACTGACACGACACACTTCCTCACTGATAGAACACTTCAAATAACAAGATATCAATTACACCCTTTAAATATAATAATAATAATAATAATAATAATAATAATAATAATAATAATAATAATAGTTTATTTTAACTGACAGAGTTAAGGCCATTCGGCCTTCTCTTCCACTCAAGCAGTATGATAGAAAATTACTACAATGCTATTAATATAACATAATTAATACAATACAATACAAAACAATGCAATACTACAATACAATACAATATAATACATAATTAATACAATTACAATGACAATTCTTTCCATCTTCACAACACCAATAAAATAATTATATAGTAATAATAATAATAATAATAATAATAATAATAATAATAATAATAATAATAATAGTAATAGAATGTATAATATACTACCTTCTATTAGTAAAGTCCTTAAGCCTATTTTTAAATACATTTTTGGTTGTTGGTAAAGCCTTTAGTAAGTCTGCAGGTAAAACATTCCATTCCCTGATAGTACGATTGAGAAAAGAAAACTTTCCAGTGTCCGTCCTCTGTCTTCTTTCCCTCAATTTATATGAGTGGTCGTTCCTTGAAGAGTAATTTGGCGGCTGCAACCTATTTTTTATTTCTCTCCAGGCAGGCTCACCTCTGTATGTTTTGAACAGTGCGCATAATCGAATTCGCGTTCTCCGGTCCGTGAGTGTGTCCCATTTTAATGGTGAAATATTACGACAACGCTTGAGAGAGATAGGAGAAGAAATATAAGAAGGAAGCAAAATACGGAGAGAATACGTCAAGGATGCCCTTTACAAACTTCCTTGTTCAACATCTACTTACAGGATTCAGTGAAGAACTGTTTTCAGAACATGGGAGGGGTGATAGTAAGAAGAAGATGAAGAATAAAGTGCATAAGATTTGCTGATGTTACGGCGCTGTTATTACAACAGATGATACTAAGGGAGATGCTGTTGAAGCTACATGACAGCTGTGAGCAGTATGGGATGAAGATAAATGCAAATAAAACCAAGGCCATGGTTATTGGAAGAAAAATAAAGAAGGTAAATGTGCGAATTCTTAATGAGGCAGTAGAGCAAGTGGACAGCTTCAAATACTTGGGGTGTACTACAAGCAGTAACATGAGCTGCTGCCAGGAAGTCAAAAAGAGGATAGCAATGGCAAAGGAAGTTTTTAATAGGAAAAGGAGCATCTTCTTCGGACCTCTGGAAAAATAACTAAGGAAGAGACTAGTGAAGTGCTTTGTGTGGAGTGTGGTATTGTAGGGGGGGGCAGAAACATGGACATTACGACGAAGTGAAGAGAAGCGACTAGAAGCATTTGAAATGTGGATATAGAGAAGAATGGAACGTGTGAAATGGACAGACAGATTAAGAAACGAAGCTGTGTTGGAAAGAGTGAGTGAAGAAAGAATGATTCTGAAACTGATCAGGAAGAGAAAAACGAATTGTCTGGGTCACTGCCTGAGAAGTAACTACCTACCGAAGGATACGCTGGAATGAATGGTGAACGGGAGGAGAGTTCGGGGCACAAGAAGGGTTCAGATGATAGACGACATTGAGATATATGGATCATATGCGGAGATTAAAATGAAGTTAGAAAGTAGAAAATATTGCAATGAAAGACCTGCCCTTCGGCAAAAAAACTATGAACGAACGAAAGAAAATTATATTAGTTCCTTATTACTTCAGGCATGTCAATTGATGCCCACAGGAGCAAGCGCGCGCTTTAGAGCCCAGGAGAGCCTGAGCGCTTTACAGCGGAAAGGAAAGAGACAGACGAAAGAGGTGGTATATGCCGCTTGGTCGAGCTATATTCAAGGATGGCCAGCACTGATTCAATAGATAAAGGGAAGAGAACTTATTAAAACTGTACCCATGTTAATTTTTAGATTTGCCTGAGAAGTATAAGTGCATTAAAAGAATGTAAGTTTTAATTTTAATGCTCATTTCTCCCAAGTTTGATTTTTTTTATTCAAAAGAAATATTTTCTCAACTTTTCGTATAGAAAAGTGAAATTTTCAGATATAGGCCTATTTATTTAGTAACCTTACAGAATGTTTTCGTAAATCTAATATACCGTATATACGTATTATTGGAGATAGTGTATTGAAAATTTCGAAAATATTCGCATGGAAAATTAATGCCTATAAGAAAATGAATTAACATAGCAACTACTGTTACATCATAAGCAAAAGATACGTGCCCATGTGTTCTAAAAATGTCAGCTCTATAGCTTCAGCACATTTCCAGAAAATAATTTAATAGTCTGATGATAGGAAGTTGCTCACAAATATCACCTTAAAAGCATAATGCGATAAGAGTTTTGTTATGTAATATTAGTTACACTTAAAACAGATACAGTACCTAGGTAACTTTGCTTTGTACTGTAATATTGTTTTGATTAGTTTACTGATTACTTCTGTAAGGCTAAAGATACCATCAATATCAGTTCCAACTTATCATGTCATACTCAATCTCTTTCTTTGGAATATCACTTTCTTTATGAATGATGTGTTTCATCCACGTAATACAGTATAATATTATACTACTGTGGAATTTAAGTGAATATTCCTTCTTAACTCTCTATTATGTTATTAAGATTTAAAACACAAGTGCAATATTAAGAAATCAGTGTTAGTACTTTTGTTTTACAGACAATATTAAACAGAAAGAAGCCATATAAAAATAACGACATAAAATTTTACGTTCCGTTTGAAGTTTGTGCACCACTGTTTTCTTAATCTAACAGGTTGCTTATTCATATACACAACCCTTCCTCTTTCCATACATAGCGTTTGCTGCCCGCGCACGACGTCAAGGTCAGAAAAATGCACTTGCTTTGACATCACTGGTATACATGAACGTGACAGAGTCTGTTTTTTGACTGGTGAAAATTTTATCTATCTGCTATAGTTCTGGAGAATATTAGATTTATTTTGAGGTAAGGTAAAGCATATGCAACAGCTGAGAAACTCTACCAAATGTCCTTAAATTTGTTTTCCATTCTCAATAAAGATGAGTGGTTCTCGGAAAAGGTTTGTAAGAACATTTCTCAGATGCATGCTTGGTCTATTTCTTTTTAATATTTCTCTCAGTAAACCTTTTCATAATCGATAAATATTATGTGTATCTCCATTTTGTATTAGCTTTTTTTTATCTTTTAGAAATAATCCGTGCATGGTCGACCTTCTCTGAATCCATTTTGTTTTCTTAGTAAAGAATAAGAATATTAAATATATCACCTTACATTACCTCGATTTGTAATACGAGTAATCGAAGTTCATGTCAATAGAAATTGCAAAGAAGCCCTGAATTACCGGGAAAAATGAAGAGAAGTGAGAACAGATAATGGGTTTAACCACAGTCTACTATATACAGTCGCGAAGCTCAATATGTAGTAAAAATGCAAACATGGGTAGTTGCCCACCACTAGGATCGCTACTATCGCCTCATCATCGCAGATCTCTCTCCTAGCAGACGTCAAAATATGTTACACTTTCGTTGTCGTGTTCTTTTGGAAAAATTAACACCTTCCTTCCATTATTGAAATATTAAATGCATAAAGTTAATTTATTATTTTAATGAAGTATATTAAATTCCACCATAAACTCGAAGATACCTGCAAGAAATAAGTAATATAATTTTTGTTTGTGCAAAACGAACTGAAATTTACTATAATCGCTTCACTCATTCAAGATTATAGCGATAATTAACTATGAAACCAATAAATATTAATTTTCATTTCTCTTTACAACAATAATAATGGAAATATGAATTAATGGAGTAACTTACGTGTACCGGTACTTGTAGTGTAGGCTTACGTAGTTAACAAAGTGGGATGAGGTTAAGCAATAATAATAACACCAGAATTGGAAATAAAACGTAATCAATAAATTTTATTGTAACAGACTTTTTCTACGTCTCTAGTAAAGCAACAAATAAAAATTACAACAAAATTAACAGCTATAATTAAAAACATATCATTTGAAAAAAAAATAGGCCTGAGCAATAATAATCCCACCAGAATTGAAAATAAAACGTGATCAATAAATTTCATTAAAACAAACTTAATTTTTCTACGTCTTTAGTAAAATAACACATAAAAATAATAACAAAATTAATACCTACAATTAAAAATATATCCTCTGAAAAAAAAAAAGTAGACCTAACCTTTATTTCTCTGGAAATTTAGCAGCCTAAGTGAAGAACTTTAACCGATATCTAATGTCCTTTCGGTTAGACTGAAACATTTCATTGGGAAATTTAATGTATTCTAACAGTCACAAAGAACTTCAAAATTAAGAGTTTTGTTTCTGCACAGCATTCTTGTGGAAACCCAGGAACCTTTCTGAATCTTTCGGAAATCGGACAAAGGATAACTCTGGCCTCTTTCTCTTACTGTTGCTACAATTTATAGCACTACAAACGTCTCCTCCTTGTCCCATATTATTATTGCAATTATATTTTAGCCATTAACATTTTCATTACAACCAATAACGAACATTTCACAAGCATCAATGTGAAATACGCAACGAGCTAGCACTCGATAGAAATTCGACACAGTCCAAAGTCGACCATGGACAGTCTATTGTTTCTAGTTGCTAACCGCTTGGAGCGCTTTATATAGTAGACTGTGGTTTAACTATCTTTTATGATTGTGATAATGATTACAATATATGATCGATTAATCGATTTATTTTCGTATTACATTTGCATCACATAAAACCTACGTTGTAACCGCATGATAAAAGTTGAACCAGGGACCTCAAATAATATATTACTTCTCTTGATTTTTCCATGAAATTAGTTCACGAACGTCTCAGCTCTAGATGGTTTCTTGGTACAGACACTGTTTTCCTATGCCTTCTGTAAGCTTCTTAAAATAAGAGACGGAGTTCTGCTGCAAGTCTTTGAGTGACACTTGGAGCTCAAGTCCGTTACATGTAACGCGGCACTATTAACGGACAGATTTTCTTCAGAAAACGAGGTTACCATGGAAACGCGAAACGAGCTGGGAGAAGTCCCACAAATATTTATTCTGGCATTAGGAACTACCCAAGGGAAAAGCTCTTATGGCTTATGGAGTAAAAGGTATGTACAGAGAAAGATTTTGTGTCGTGCATTAAAATATACAGTGTGTTCGAAATGAAGACCTACTTTAAGAGTATATAGTATTTACTGAAGAAAGCAGTCCTGTTCTTGGAATCATTCAAAACTGTCACTGATAACATGAAATAAATATAGAAACTGAGAAAGAGAAAAATTTTAGCATAAAATTCTGTCCCATTAAGAGAATTAGTTAAACTTTAAATTCTTACAAGGGAAGTTTAGGAAATTACCAGGTAGAGACCTGCTTCGAAAAGTTGTATACAAGTAGATGAAAATTCACACAATTTTTATGAAAATTCACGCACTAAAAAGAATTCGAAATTTCCTTCCGTTGCTTCTCAAGAAGAATCTAGTGCAGTCGCTCTTGATGCCTCATTTTGATTACTGTGACACTCTTTACACTGACCTTAACATGAGACTGACAGACAGACTACAGCGTGTTCATAATGCATGTGTTCGATTTATTTGCAACGTCCGTAGATCTGACCGTATCACACCTTCACTAAATATGCTGTCCTGGGTCCGTCTCAAAGAGCGAAGAACTATTCACTCTCTCATTTTACTCTTCAATTTTCTTCAAACCTCTACCCCTAGCTACTTAGCTTCTCGTTTCAACATTTGTCCTCATATCACGAAATAGATACTCGCTCACAACACCATATCACACTCTCCATTCCTAAACACAGAACATCCCTCTACTCTTCATCTTTCACGGTCTCTGCAGCTCATCTCTGGAACTCTCTACCACAACATGTCAGAGACTGTCGGACATTGTCTAGTCTCAAAATAAATTAAAATTGCACTTTTTGAATTGGATTCCTTTCAGTTATAAGCCCTTTTCTCTGCCATAGTTTTGTAAAAATATAGGCTATATATTTATTTTTCCTTCCTTTCCCCTTTTTGTTCTCTTTATTAGCCGATGAATTTATTATCATAGCCCTTTTATCGTGAATTTTATTTAATTTTCGTATTTATTTTCTTTTTTATTATTATTTTATTACATTCCATTTTGATATATTCTTTCTTACGTTTTTCCATATTAACCATTCGTACTAAATGAGTTGCTTTCGCTATATTCCAATGTATTTTACTTTCTTTTTTTTTCTATTATGGTATTATTTTCATGTTCTTTAGTGTTGATTTTATTATGCTATTATTATTATTTTTTTGTAAAATATTAGTATTCTGTTCTTTAACTTTTTGTTGAATTTTAACTGTTTGTATACTTCGTGACCTGGTAGAGTGTAAAAGAAAGCCCTATGGCTTTAATTCTGCCAGTATAAATAAAGAATTATTATTATTATTATTATTATTATTATTATTATTATTATTATTATTATTATTATTATTATTATTATTATTATGCTTTAAAGAAATTGTTGAATGAACATAAACGGTTGCAAATACGAATTACTGTATAAAACAAGAAATTGTTTTTTTAATAAACTGTCCGAAGACAAGTTTCAATCTCGTAAACGACACCAATAAAACATCACTCATAAGGCAATTAAGCCAGGAGATAAAGAGGCAGGATGGCCAGTTCCCTTCCCCTCTCCATTGCGTACATCGTTGAATAGTAATACATTACACTAATCAAACCTCAGATGCATACAAACAGTTGTTCTTCCTCTGACATATCGTGAAGTGAGATGTACTGCCTGATAATAGATGTACAAATCAGCCAGAATATGAATCAGAGATAACAAGAAATATGGTCCAAAATAGCCCAGGCTGTCTGAAAGTAAACATACGATATGGATCTCTTTGAATATTTATTTCTCATACTTTGGGCCTGAAACCAAACATAACCATTGTCTTTAACTTCGAAATCATCCCGAATTACTGTTGAGAGGCCGGAGGGAAAAAGTTCTTTGGGAAGGCCGAGACGTAGATGGGAGAATAATATTAAAATGGATTTGAGGGAGGTGAGATATGATGATAGAGATTGGATTAATCTTGCACAGGATAGGGACCGATGGCGGGCTTATGTGAGGGCGGCAATGAACCTTCGGGTTCCTTAAAAGCCATTTGTAAGTAAGTAAGTAAGTAAACAGTAGGTGTTATTTTTCGTAAATATTGGTAAATCAGTTTGTTTTTAATACGAATTTCCTAGAGTTACATGTGAAACAAGTGTATACAGTATTAAAATTTTGTATTCAGAAAATAGTAACAGTATTATTATACTCCAATTTTACAGAGAGCCCTATTTTACCTGAGATAGGTATGTTAGGGTTATAAATACATAATAATAATAATAATAATAATAATAATAATAATAATAATAATAATAATAATAATAATAATAATAATAATATGATATTGATTAATGAAGTTTCCTATTGAATTAGTCTTACGTGTCAATTATGAAATTAATACAATTTTACAAATCTATAAGCTTTTATCATCCAGTCTGCTGTCAAAAAATCTGAAAGTTAGAATTTATAAAACAGTTATATTACCGGTTGTTCTGTATGGTTGTGAAACTGGGACTCTCACTCTGAGAGAGGAATATAGGTTAAGGGTGTTTGAGAATAAGGTGCTTAGGATAATATTTGGGCCTCAGAGGGATGAAGTTACAGGAGAATGGAGAAAGTTACACAACGCAGAACTACACGCATTGTATTCTTCACCTGACATAATTAGGAACATTAAATCCAGACGTTTGAGATGGGCAGGGCATGTAGCACATATGGGCGAATCCAGAAATGCATATAGAGTGTTAGTTGGGAGACCGGAGGGAAAAAGACCTTTAGGGAGGCCGAGACGTAGATGGGAAGATAATATTAAAATGGATTTGAGGGAGGTGGGGTATGATGATAGAGTCTGGATTAATCTTGCACAGGATAGGGACCGATGGCGGGCTTATGTGAGGGCGGCAATGAACCTTCGGGTTCCTTAAAAGCCATTTGTAAGTAAGTAAGTATAAATTCAGCAAATCTCTACAAAGTTTTATAATTTATACGCCTGAATGAATGAAATGCAATGAGATGAAATTAAATACTAAAATACAATCGTATATTTCTATTAACAAGTTTCATGAAATGTATACTATATTATAACCTAAGCAAATATCTAATCCTAATATACACTAGAATGTAGTTTAAATATCTGTGGGTTGAAATCTCTGAAGACGTTACACAGATTTCCGTTAAACATTGTTGTTACAAGTAGTTTTTAAATTTTATACAACACATTTGGGTGAATCCATTTTAAATTATTATCCTAATTTATTTCTATCAACTGTTAATTTAACACACACAAACAAAGTAATAACAGAAATAAGCCAGAAAAAAAGACACAACAATCAACTAGCCACACTAAAGACACAACATACACCACGAAACACAAATTCCACCCAAGAATATTCAACACAACAATCATAACATTCAACCACAATGAAACTAAACTACTAGACATAAAAGAGAAAGTGTTATCAAGGAAACTTGAGAACGGAAGGCTTCTGACAACATGACGCGGGATGTAAGTGATGGATTAAAATTCATTAAATTACTTTCTGAAGAAAACAACTTTCCATGTTCTGCATATCAGAGGGTTGCAAAAGAATAAATAAATTTGATTGTATCGTGTGACGTTGTTCAGTAATTACTTCCGGGGAACCGTAAAAAATGTGTACAGATATTTTAAAGGCTTCAACGTTTCGTGACTGAAAATCCTGACATGGTGTATAGACGATGCAAAGTTTAATGTAAACGAATGCTTGAACTTTGAAAACACGCATGTAAGAGCGAAAGAAAATTCACATGACGTGCCTGAAAATACTCTACATTTATACATCTTGATTACACAACTTTTAACACTACACTGGTGGCCATAATTCTGGAAACTTTTTGTTTTTGTATTGAATTATTGTAACATCTGCATTGATTCACAGATTTATACAATCGAAAATGTTACTCGTGACTGATCCGTTAATTATGGGAAGATCTAAATATTAATTTCAGATTTCATTATTATTTCTCATTATATCCTGTATTAATTATTATTAATCGACAAATCTGTCTCACATCTGAGGTTTTCTACCAGTCCTAGGTGTTGTTTTACAATATTTTGTGGATTTGTACTTCTGCCATACCTTCTGGACGCCAGACACTGTAGCACCTTTACCAAGTTTCCTTGCAATTTCCTTGAATGTATAACCTTCTTCTCGAAGTGTGACTGCTCTAGAACGTTTCCAATCCTTTCGTGCATCCATTGTGATAAAAGGATCAATAAAATTTGTTGTAAAGCAATCAGGTGTTACCCTAACGAAATCTTAACTCAGACTAATGATAGAAACACACTAATAATGTCCATATTTTATGCCAACAGTGATCAACAATGCTTCTACTGATCAACAATAATCTTAAAATCAACAATGGACCAGTTTTTATTACGGTAAATAATGGGAAATTATAATGAAATCTGAAATTAATATTTAGATCTTATACGACAAGAACATAATACATAGTAATGATTATTTATTGTTAAAATATTCAGGATTTATTGTAATACCTTTATTACAACCCCAAAATTAACGGATCAGTCATGAATAACATTTTCAATTGTATGAATCCGTGAATCAATACTGAATGTTGTAATAATTCAGTACAAAAAAAAGTTTCCAGAATTATGGCCACCAGTGTATATCACTTCGGAATATGTATTATGTCTTTCTGGTGTTAAATTCTATCGTACCTGGTTAACATGTTTCGGCATGTTAAGGGCCTTCTTCAGAAATGGTTGTTGCTGGTCTTGGCGCCATAACAGCCGTGAGCATTATGGAATGAAGATAAATGCAAATAAAACGAAGACCATGGTTATTGTAAGAAAAATAAAGGAGGTAAATGTGCGATTTCTAAATGAGTCAGTAGAGCAAGTGAACAGTTTCAAATACTTGGGGTGTACTATAAGCAGTAACATGAGCTGCTGCCAGGAAGTGAAAAGAGGATAGCAATGGCTATCACAGCCATAACAAAATTACAGAAGACATCCACATATTATGCAGAACACGTCACAAATGCTAACCACACCTACAGAGACATCAACACAGACATGGAAATTCTACACATCCAACCAAAATGCCAGAAACTAAACACACTAGAACAATACGAAATATACAGACACACAAAAACACATCCAAAAGAAATTCTCAACACACAACTCAATTTCAGAACACACACACTCTTTGACTCCACATTACACTACACAAACACACTCCCACAGGAAACAAAACAAAAAAGGCGCCAAGACCAGCAACAACCAGTTCTGAAGAAGCCCAGAACAGGCCGAAACATGTTAACAAGGTACGATAGAATTTAACATGAGAAAGACATATAATACATATTCCGAAACTGTACATTTTTAAGGAATAAGTTACATATGAATTGTGTCTTTCTCGAAAACGGATTTATTGTTCCAAGCACTGAAACTTGGCCAACATGTAAATGAGATATTGCTGATTCATTAAAAGAAACTAAAATATGATTTTTATTGAAAACTACCAAAATTTTACCTCTCTGAACTCTGAAAATATTATGAAGCAAGTAGGTATTTATGAAAGGTATAGTTGTCACTACTGCAGACTCGAAACCCACAAAGTAATTAGACATTCAGACTCTCACCTTTACAAATTCCAGTCAACAAGTCCTTGGCCTTATCTCGTCAAATACCATCTCGCTATCACCTATTCCATAGACGCTAAATAACCTAGTAGTTGATACAACATCGTTAAAGAACCGATTTGAAAACTTTATTCTGCCGTAGAAAGAGTAAAGCATTACGAAACAACGTGATCAATTTCCTCGGTGTTTTTATGCAAACACAGAGATTAAGGGTGTTCGAGAATAAGGTGCTTAGGAAAATATTTGGGGCTAAGAAAAATGAAGTTACAAGAGAATGAAGAAAGTTACACAACGCAGAACTGCACGCATTGTATTCTTCACCTGACATAATTAGGAACATTAAATCCAGACGTTTGAGATAGGTAGAGAATATAACACGTATGGGTGAATCCAGAAATGCATATAGAGTGTTAGTTGGGAGACCTGAGGGAAAAAGACCTTTGGGGAGGCCGAGACGTAGATGGAAGATAATATTAAAATGGATTTGAGAGAGGTGGGATATGATGATAGAGACTGGATTAATCTTGCTCAGGATAGGGACCGTTGGCGGGGTTATGTGAGGGTGGCAATGAACCTGAGGGTTCCTTAAAAGCCAGTAAGTAAGTAAGTGAGTAAGTTTTTATTGCGAACGGCATCTAGTATCGCGAATAGCTTTCAGGACAAATTATGAAATAATGGTATCTTCTCGAAACTTGATCTTAAGTAACTTCATAGACAATAGAAAAACCTTCAACTCAATGTATATTTTCGAGAGACTATTAAAATATTATTAAGTGAATACTGCAGCCAATGGCTGAAAAAATCGAAACAACATTATTTTACACACCCTATCGGTATTAGAGGTATCTATTATACCAACAATATTATTTATTTATTTTATTTTATTAATTATTTATTTATTTAATTATGTTTTCTGCTTTTGATTGTTTACTTATTTATCTAGTCTCTTTGTTTATTTATTTACTTATTTATTTATATTATTTATTTATTTAATTATGTTTTCTGCTTCTGATTGTTTACTTATTTATCTAGTCTCTTTGTTTATTTATTTACTTATTTATATTATTTATTTATTTAATTATATTTTCTGCTTTTGATTGTTTACTTATTTATCTAGTCTCTTTTTTATTTATTTACTTATTTATTTATATTATTTATTTATTTAATTATGTTTTCTACTTTTGATTGTTTACTTATTTATCTACTCTCTTTATTTATTTATTTATTTATTTATATTATTTATTTATTTAATTATGTTTTCTACTTTTGATTGTTTACTTATTCATCTACTCTCTTTGTTTATTTATTTATTTATTTATATTATTTATTTATTTAATTATGTTTTCTGCTTTTGATTGTTTACTTATTTATCTAGTCTCTTTGTTTATTTATTTACTTATTTATTTATATTATTTATTTATTTTATTTATTTATCTACTTAGTAATTTGAATTATTTATCTGTTTATTTATATGGTCTATTTATTTTTTATTTTATTTTACTAATTATTTATTTATTTTATTATGTTGTCTGATTTTTGTTTGTTTGTTTATTTATTTATCTAGTTTATTAATTAATTAATTTATTTATTTATTTTATTTTATTAATTATTTATTTATTTAATTATATTTTCTGTTTTTGATTGTTTACTTATTTATCTAGTCTCTTTGTTTATTTATTTACTTATTTATTTAAATTATTTATTTATTTGTTTATTTTATGTATTTATCTATGCCTATTTATTTATTTATTTATTTATTTATTTATTTATATGGTTTATTTATTTATTTATATTATTTATTTGTTTATTTTATGTATTTATCTATGCCTATTTATTTATTTATATGGTTTATTTATTTACTTATTTATTTATATTATTTATTTATTTGTTTATTTTATGTATTTATCTATGCATATTTATTTATTTATTTATATGGTTTATTTATTTATTTATTTTATTTTACTATTTATTTATTTATTTGATGTGCTGTCTGATTTTTGTTTGTTTGTTTATTTATTTATCTAGTCTATTAATTAATTAATTTATTTATTTACGTACTTACTTACTTACCAGCTGCACAAATATGGCTATTGTGGCTGCTACGTATTGTAAATCAGCTCTACAAAAGGACGATTTTATAGTTCAATAAAGGAAGAATAATTTTGAAATTGATCAAGAAGGTAAAAAGAAACTGACTGGGTCACTGGCTAACAAGAAATTGACTGCTAAAGAATGCACTGGAAGGAATGGTAAACGGGAGAAAAGGTCGGAGCAGAAAAAGATGCGAGATGGTAGGCAACATTAAGATTTATATGGATCGTTTGCGGAGACTAAGAGGAAGTCGAAAAAGGTTGAATTATAGTATGCTGGGTTTGCATGAAAGACCTGTCGTTGGATAGAAAACTACGAATGAATGAATAATATCAGTGTTATAAAAGTGACCAATTCTGTAAATAATTGATGTTAATAATATTTATTTAAAATTGACAGATCGGCAAGACACAACCAGTTTCTTCTAGTCATTACCATCGAAACACAGCTAGCACCTCCAAACATAAAGCGGTAAACTAAGGAACTAATATGAGGCTACATCTTAGAGTTAAACCCCCTTGTATCAGCTGTGATTCTCTCGTCTTCTAGCGTCACTTTTCTACTTCCGATTCATGTATGGGTCTGTGTATAAATTTACATTCTCTGAAATGTTTTGTTGAAGTATTGAATGTGTTGACGTTTAATTTTATTTTCTGCTCGTTGAAATGAAATCAGGATATATGTATGTGTTTGCGCACATATACGAGACCATTGCCAGCCTATATTTGTGATTTAAACGGTTTAGAGTTTGGACTTTGCTGAACCAACATCAATATTAATGCCTGCTTCACAGACGTACTCAAGCTTTGTGATAATGGTAATTGCATTGTACGGAAAACGTGGCTGTGAATATTCCTTTACGAGTCAAAACAATTCTGTATTATTAGGTGGCTTTGAAACAATCGACAGAGAGAAGAGAATATTCCGGGAAATCGTATTTGTTATGGTACAATCTTTAATATCTATGTAATCTGCTTTTGAATTTATTCGACTTGAAGTTCATATGTGATTGGATTACATCCAAACATTATTTGAATTGGTTTTCTTTTGTTTTTATATTTTGTTTCATAATAATCAATACAAATATATTTGTAATTATTATAGTAACGTCCAGATATTAAAGAATTATGCAAATAAAAGGCGAGATATCAATTAAAAATAAGAAAACAAAAGTAACAGTAAGAAATGAAAACGCTGTTTTCAACTTTTTAACAAATTACAGTCACATGAAATAAATATTCACTCATATACAGTCACGAAGCTTGAGGTGATTTCTTGCATTTCTCGCGATACAATGCTCCAAGCGGTTAGCAACTGAGAGTACTAAGAACAATAGACTGTGCGATAGCAGCGATCCTAGTGGTTAGCAAAAAAAGTGCATATTCCCTACGTATTGAGTTTCGTTACTATATGTACTAGACCAGGGATGAGACGATATTAGCTCCCAATCATGGTAGAAGAGCTCGATCTTGATGACGAGCGCATAGCGCATCCACTGTAACGTAGACAACAGGGATGTACATGCACATGCAGCGAATAAAGGCAGCAATCATTACAATAACTTGCGTTACTAAATTTCTGGCTATGTAATAGGGCTAATTACTAAGTTATTTAGTATACATGTACGAAATGTTTATTTGGCCATTATTCAGTCTATCATTCAATATGGTATAATTGTTTGGGGTGGAAGTACAAAAATTAATCTTAGTCCGTTAAATTTACTACAAAAACGAATAATTAAAATTTGTTTGAAGAAACGTTTCGATTATCCAACTAAATTAATTTATTCTGAATTTAATGTATTTAATATTGAACAAATTTATAAGTATACGCTGTTAAAATTTTATCATAAAAATCGTAATAAGTTTGTATTACAGACACACAATTATGACACAAGACGAAATACAGTATTAATTCAACATTAGTAGAACCTAAATGTCTCACATCTGCTGGTCTAAAGCATAGCATAAATTTTGGCCCTCGGTTGTACAATGCTTTAACTAGATTATACCCAGAACTTCTAACATGTAACCCACTAACATATAACAAGAAAATTAGAAACGTGTTAATATCTTCAATTTGATTAAATAAATTTATAGCCTATGTGTATGAATTAATCAACCTATATTATATTTGTATTCTATAATTTTGAAATATATATTAGTCCTACTTTTCACGTGCGATATTATTCTTCTCTAGCGTTAATATTATATTATATAATTCCATTGCCGCTGTAATTATATTTTAGTTCCTATTTTATTTTACTTATTTATTATTATTATTATTATTATTATTATTATTATTATTATTATTATTATTATTTATTTTAATATTATATCTGAACTGCGACCGAGCACGAGCGCTGCTCATTCGGTCTCAAATTTTGTTAATACTACTTATCATATTTTTATATTGCTTGTATTATTTTATTTCCATTTCTCTTGTTTGTTTTGTAATTATATTCTTTATTTTGTATATTTAAATAAAATAAAATAAAAAATATATATAAACAAATCGCAAAGGGAAGGGTTTTTAGGAACAAAAAGAGAAATAGGAAAAGTTAATTGTATGTAAACCATTTTCTTGTTAAAAGCAATTACTTATTATGTAAATACTTCACTTCATTGGTTAGGAGAAACTAATAGGGTCTACCTGCTCGACGTGTGTGATCTCCAAGTACTTTTGAGTATTTGTTGAAAAAATAATAATGGCAATATTGATTGAAATAGAGTATATTGATTGTGTGATTGTGAAAATGTAGTCCTTACTCTCCAGTCGTGATTATGTAATGAGTTTTCTTAGAGTAATTTGTGAGATGCACGTAACACAAAAAAACAAATTGATTAAAATAAGATATTGAGAGCCATCGTAATTTTCGGAGTCAATCATTTAAGGGGTTATGTATGACTTTTAAAACTTCCACACTTTTCACCCAAAAATTTGTGAAATTTAAACTATATAAACAGATCTATAATAATATCTGTACCAAATTTGGTGCAATTAGGTCTATTAGTTTTGAAATTATATTTTTAAGTATATTTTATATTGACGTTACTAAAAAAAGCTCATTGCATCAAAGTTTCCAAAATGTTTAGTTCATATTTGCTCAAAATCTTGAAAATAGTTATTGGAATAAAAGTGAATTGGCTTTTTGAGCTTAGTAATAGTATAAGTTAAAGTGCAATCAAAGACAAAATATTATTTCTAAATTAAAGAAACACGTAGTGTAATAAAAGTAAATATCTAGAAACAAGCAACAAATAAAACATCAATAATACATTTAAAATAAAGAAATAAGAGGAATCTATTGACCCAAATGTAAATTAATTTATCTTCGATGTCAATTCCGAAATCAATTTATTTCTCTCTTCTCCTGAATAATGCCTATATATTTTTTTCATGTTGCGTCTCATAATGCCGTTTTATGTTGCTTTTTTTGCAAATGATATTTTTTTTTACACAACAAACACTGGACTTCATCACCATGTTCGAAGCATAAATATTGCATCTTCCACTCTTCCTTGAAGCTTTATTGTATGAGCGCTTCCGTTCCGTCATGATGCGCTGTGTTCTAAGATCTGTACATCCTTTAGCAATGTTTACAGGTAAAAGAGCTCCGCGCGCGCGCAGCGGGCAGAAAATAGCTCTCGCCCGCAAATATTAGTCACCATCGCAAGACTGTTCTAGACTGTAGTAAAACTTTTAACTCTTTGCCTCATGATATGATAAATAAGCTCCCATTTTATGATGCAAAAGCAAAGAAATTATCTATAATTAAGTTGTATCTCAGGGTCGGACAAATTTATAGATGTAAATGTTTAAAAAAAATTTCTATTCATCCTATAAAAGTATACTGTATCCTCTATCCCTATTGTATCCTTTTATATTTGTAATTTTTATGATGTACAAGAATTCATACCCTTTATATTACTTTGAGTATACTAGCCAGCCAGTGAAGCAAATGTTAACATAAAGTAAGCTATATTTTAATCTCATCCATATCCATCGTATGCTCCTACCTTAAACGTCGTCTGTAGTTTTTTTATATGTGAAATTCAACTTGATATTACCGCTCTATACGTATGAAACTAAACAGCTCTACTTTTCCTTATTTCAACTCTGTATAAACTTCACGCGTTATCATGCATACAAAAATGTTGCGTGCTCCAGTTGCTAGATATACCGGCACGCATTGCTTTTATAATGCGATTGCTTCGTTCACATGCCCCTGAAATTGATCTCGTTCTTCAAAACAAGTCGACTTGCGAATAGATCCATATTCTACTTTCCTTCAACTGCTAACTAAGAAGCACACTTCGGTATATTTCAGAACTGAAGGCCTAATAAATTCTCTGTTTGTCAGGTGGTAGGCATTTTTATATCATTAGCCGTTGTTCAGTGATCACAGCAACGCTACCTGGCTCATTCGAAATGGAATTTAAAATATTATATGAACTTCGTAAAACAATTTATAAATTCGTTAATCTTCGATGCTACTTACCTATTAGAGTTCTACGAAATGTTTATTTGGCCATTATTCAGTCTATCATTCAATATGGTATAATTGTTTGGGGTGGAAGTACAAAAATTAATCTTAGTCCGTTAAATTTACTACAAAAACGAATAATTAAAATTTGTTTGAAGAAACGTTTCGATTATCCAACTAAATTAATTTATTCTGAATTTAATGTATTTAATATTGAACAAATTTATAAGTATACGCTGTTAAAATTTTATCATAAAAATCGTAATAAGTTTGTATTACAGACACACAATTATGACACAAGACGAAATATTAATTCAACATTAGTAGAACCTAAATGTCTCACATCTGCTGGTCTAAAGCATAGCATAAATTTTGTACAATGCTTTAACTAAATTACACCCAGAACTTCTAACATGTAACCCACTAACATATAACAAGAAAATTAGAAACGTGTTAATATCTTCAATTTGATTAAATAAATTTATAGCCTATGTGTATGAATTAATCAACCTATATTATATTTGTATTCTATAATTTTGAAATATATATTAATCCTACTTTTCACGTGCGATATTATTCTTCTCTAGTGTTAATATTATATTATATAATTCCATTGCAGCTGTAATTATATTTTAGTTCCTATTTTATTTTACTTATTTATTTATATTATTATTTTTTATTTTAATATTATATCTGAACTGCGACCGAGCACGAGCGCTGCTCATTCGGTCTCAAATTTTGTTAATACTACTGTATCTTCTTTTTATATTGCTTGTATTATTTTATTTGTATTTCTCTTTGTTTTTGTAATTATATTTCTTTATTCTGTATATTTGAATTTAAATAAATAAATTTAAATAAAATTCATGTAAAACATTGTTTAACGTGTAAAAGCCTGGAAATGTATTAAATTATTTTTTTTATTTAATACAAAAATTATTTTATGCTAGACCATGCCGAAATGTAGTAATTATACACCTGGTAGTAGCCCTTTAATGCACCTCATTAAAGTGCATTCATTATAATTCAGTTGTTCAGCCAATGACAAATCACCTTTGTACCGTTATAAACCCGCCAGTATCGATTATTCTCGGATATGCAATCGAAAGACAATTAGCGAAAATCACGGAGGCTGGAAATCCAATACTGTCGCAGAAGGTTATGTTCTGTTACTATAATAATTAGCGTTAATTGTAAATAATATTCAAATAAATTCAATTTGTCATCTCGTTTTTCAATTCTAACTCAATTTCCAGGTTATATCAAGACTAATATTCTCTAGGTTATATCAAGGTCAATGATATTCGTGCCTCGGAAAAAAAACAATATTTTCGCGTCTGCGCACATCTCACAATTCAGGTCAGTTCCGCTCCTCACTTACATAACCATAACATGAAAACTTATGAATAATTTCAAGTTAGAAATGTGGTCGAGCATAAAAAGTCGTATGAAACTTGCCTATAATGATAATTAAGACGCTCGTATAAAAATTATGAAACTCGCTTGCGCTCGTTTCATAAACAAACATACTCGCGTCTTAATTACTGCCATTATAGGCTCGTTACATAATGTACTAATTTGACACAAAAGGGGGTAATTAATAAATACGAGGAGTCTAAAAACAAAAAAAATGTTAATTTAAGATAGTCCAATTTCAAAGTACAGTGGAAGCTCTTAAGTTCGGC
This sequence comes from Periplaneta americana, assembly GCF_040183065.1. Classification (NCBI taxonomy): domain Eukaryota; kingdom Metazoa; phylum Arthropoda; class Insecta; order Blattodea; family Blattidae; genus Periplaneta; species Periplaneta americana. Next base: position 152,657,674 of record NC_091130.1, read on the forward strand.
AGAAATCAAGTTCGACAGAAATCAAGTTCGACATCCTATAGTTCGGCTGCTTACGTAGGAGAATTAGACACGCCCCTATACGGGCACTAAGAAATGGGTTTGCCATTTGACTGGGAATTGATTCTGTGTCTTGTAATGATACTTTTGTTAAAGGAAAACAGAATATTTTATTGATTAGGACATCCATATTTAATCACTGATTTTAAATTAATGAACTCTTCTTTTTCTATTTGAGAACTGTGCCGTTTGTGAGACGGAACTGTCGAAACCCACTGTGGTACTAGAAGCGCATACACAAGTCTCGGGGCGGGCAGGAAATGCAAGTACAGTACTGTGTTCGTTGATGGATAACCAATAAGAATTTGTATTCATTTCAACTGCCACACCCACTACTCTTATTGGACTGAACTTTCAATTCTGGTTTGTCGAACTTAGGAGAGTCAATTGTACTTAAGTGTGCTATATGTAAATTTCGAAATTAATCTAATTCACTCTAACGACATTTTTATTAATATTGTTTCATAGATTTCAATAAGGCATTTGACTCTGTTAAGAGGGAAGTCTTAAATAATATTCTTATAGAAGTTGTTATTCCGAAGAAACTAGTTCGATTAATTAAAATGTGTCTCAGTGAAACGTACAGCAGAGTCCGGTATAAGACAGTTTCTGTCGGATGCTTTTCCAGTTCACTGCGGGCTGAAAAAAGGAGATGCACTATCACCTTTACTTTCTAACTTCGCTCTAGAATATGCCATTAGGAAAGTTCAGGATAACAGGCAGGGTTTGGAATTGAACGGGTTACATCAGCTGCGTGTCTATGCGGATGACTTGAATATGTTAGGAGAAAATCCACAAACGATTAGGGAAAACACGGGAATTTTACTGGAAGCAAGTAAAGAGATAGGTTTGGAAGTAAATCCCGAAAAGACAAAGTATATGATTATGTCTCGTGATCAGAATATTGTACGAAATGGAAATATAAAAATTGGAAATTTATCTTTTGAAGAGGTGAAATAATTCGAATGTTTTGAAGCAACAGTAACAAATATAAATGACACTCGGGAGGAAATTAAACGCAGAATAAATATGTGAAATGCGTGTTATTATTCGGTTGAGAAGCTTTGGCATCTAGTCTGCTCTCAAAAAATCTGAAAGTTGGAATTTATAAAACATTTATATTACTGATTGTTCTGTATGGTTGTGAAACTTGGACTCTCACTTTGAGACAGGAACAGAGATTAAGGGTGTCTGAGAATAAAGTTCTTAGGAAAATATTTGGGGCTAAAAGGGATGAAGTTACAGGAGAATGAAGAAAGTTACACAACGCAAAACTGCACGCGTTGTATTCTTCACCTGACATAATTAGGAACATTAATTAGGAGAAGAGGAGCTGATACTAAGGTATGCTACAGGAGCTAAATGACAGCTGTGAACAATATGGGATGAAGATAAATGCAAATAAGACGAAGACCATGGTCATAGGAAGAAAAATAAAGAAGGTAAACTTGCGAATTCTAAATGAGCCCGTACAGCAAGTGGACAGCTTTAGATACCTACTTGGGGTGTACTGTAAGCAGTAACATGAGCTGCTGCCAGGAAGTCAGGAGGAGGATAGCAATGGCAAAGGAAGTTTTTAATAGAAAAAGGAGCATCTCTTGCGGATATTTGGACAAAATAACTGTGAACGAGACTAGTGAAGTGCTTTATGTGAAGAGAAGCTACTAGAAGCATTTGAAATGTGGATATGGAGAAGAATTGAACGTGTGAAATGGAAAGACAGAATAAGAAACGAAGCTGCGCTACAAGAGTGGGTGAAGAAAGAATGATGCTGAAACTGGTCAGGAAGAGGAAAGGAAATTGGTTGAGTCACTGGCTGAGAAGAAACTGCCTACCTTTAAGAACAGCTTAAAAGATAACCTTATTAGCATTTCACTCCAATCATACTGATTTAAAATATTACAGACTACACTGTTGCTTTTTTTTCTTTAGACATCATCCTGATTGTGCTGCATTTTCAAAATTGTCTCATAATAATCTCTTTCTATTATCTAATATAATTTGAAATATATTAACATTCTATGTATTTTAGTTTAATTCTGCTACACAGTTTATTTCAGTGTTTAATTAATAGTTCATAGTATTTTGTTGTTTAATTCGTAAATAACTCTTGTATACATGTAACTCTCATCTAAATCAAATTGTTGAATTCTTTGTAAGTTCATGCATATGTATATACACTTTTTGCTGGTTGTGTGGAAGAGAAGGCCTTACGGCCTTAACTCTGCCAGCTAAAATAAATCATTATTATTATTATTATTATTATTATTATTATTATTATTATTATTATTATTACTGAAGGATGCACTGGAAGGAATGGTGAACGGGAGAAGAGTTCGGTGCAGAAGAAGATATCAGATGATAGACGACATTAAGATATATGGATCATATGAAGAGACTAAGAGGAAGGCAGAAAATAGGAAAGATTGGAGAAAGCTGGTCTTGCAGTGAAAGACCTGTCCTTGGGTAGAGCACTATGAATGAATTAAAGATCCCCAATTACGTACGAAATTATGTTATTAGATTTGGTTTTATCTTCTAATATATATAGTTGAAACGATGATAGGCCTACAAGCAAACAGCTCATCACTGCTGCAGGTGTGGACCGCGATGCTATCGATCCCCGAACTGTAAGAAGCGAGCGAGCCTTGGCCGTAATGAGAGAATAGGAGGAATTCATTGATAGCGAATGCCAGGCATTCCCTCCGCATGCCCGCAGGCTCCGTTATGGCCTCCTTCTTCTGTTTTATTAATCAAATTCCAATACAGGGAGATTTATTGTGAGAGCCATAGCGAAAGCCAGTCGCCATCTGGACAAACAATAGTCGGAATAGATTCCAATTCCTTGATTTCTTTCTGGTTGTTTATACAGAATTGAAAGTGACAAATGCGTCGTTGTAATTTATTCTCGTAGCGTATGTTTCACATCCTGGTCCAAGAAGAGATTGTATTTGTTAGAATGACTTTATTTGTTTTTCACTTATGTATTTATTTAATTCTATTTATTTAATAATTCCTTTTCTCATTTATTTATTGATGTATTTATTTAATTATTCGTTCGTTCATTCGTTTATTTATTTATTTACTTTGTCATTTATTTATTTATTTGTTTATTTATTTATTTATCTCTTTATTATTCATTACTTTATTTATTTATGTATTTATTTATTCGTTCATTGAATCAATTATTTACATATTTATTTACTTTTTCATTTATTTACTTATATTTTATTTAATATTTACAGATCTTTCCTTATTTATTTATGTATTTATTTACTTTTATGTATTAATTTATATATTTGTTTATTTATTAGTTTATATACTTATTTCTTTATGTACTTATCTATCCATTTAGTCGACCTGGTTGGCAAGTTGGTATAGCGCTGGCCTTCTATGCCCAAGGTTGCGGGTTCGATCCCGGGCCAGGTCGATGGCATTTAAGTGTGCTTAAATGTGACAGGCTCATGTCAGTAGATTTACTGGCATGTAAAAGAACTCCTGCGGGACAAAATTCCGGCACATCCGGCAACGCTGATATAACCACTGCAGTTGCGAGCGTCGTTAAATAAAACATAACATTTTTTTTTCTATCCATTTATTTATGATTTATTTATTTACTTATGTACTTATCTATGTATTTATTTATTTAATATTTAATTACGTTTTCTTATTTATTTATTATTCACTTATTTATTTATTACTTCATTTATTTATTCAATCTTTCGCTCAATCAATTATATATATAGATATATATGTATGTATATAATTTTTATTACAATAACATCAGACCATTAACATTGGCAGACCACGAGGGTCCTGAATTCTAGAAAACAGAAATTGCTGAGTGTTTGAAGAATTGCAAGTGGTGTATACATTTTAAAAAATGATAGCAAACTTTATTTACTTTTTATTTACTTTGTCATTTATTTATTTATTTATTTATTTATTTATTTATTTATTTATTTATTCATTTATTTATTTAATATTTAGTACTTATATTTTCTTACTTATTTATTTATTTCTCATTTGTTTATTTTTGTTTATTTATCTGCTTATTATGTGTTATTTTATTTATTTATTTGTTTATGTACTAGCTTATTTATATTTACTATTTCATTTATTTATTATTTATTTACTTATTTAGTTATGTACCTATCTATCCATTTATTTATTTACTTATTTATTTATTTGTTTATTTATTTATTTGTTTGTTTTTCTTCGTCTGTTTGTGTATTTATATAGGTATTTATTTGTTTAGTTACTTGTTTATTTATTTTTATTTATTTATGTACAGTAACTATCTATCCATTTATTTATTTATTTTTTATTTATTTATTTACCTATCTATCCATTTATCTATTTAGTTATTTACTTATTTATTTGATTGGTTTTGTTGGTATGTTTATTTATTTATTTTTTAATTTATTTATTTACCAGTTCATTAATTTGTTATTTATTTATTTATTTATTTAAATTTAAATATACAGAATAAAGAATATAATTAGAAAACAAACAAGAGAAATAGAAATAAAATAATACAAGCAATATAAAAAGAAGATACAGTAGTATTAACAAAATTTGAGACCGAATGAGCAGCGCTCGTGCTCGGTCGCAGTTCAGATATAATATTAAAATAAATAATAATAATAATAATAATAAAAATAAATAAGTAAAATAAAATAGGAACTGAAATATAATTACAGCGGCAATGGAATTATATAATATAATATTAACACTAGAGAAGAATAAATATCGCACGTGAAAAGTAGGACTAATATATATATATTTCAAAATTATAGAATACAAATATAATATAGGTTGATTAATTCATATACATAGGCTATAAATTTATTTAATCAAATTGAAGATATTAACACGTTTCTAATTTTCTTGTTATGTGTTAGTGGGTTACATGTTAGAAGTTCTGGGTGTAATTTAGTTAAAGCATTGTACAACCGAGGGCCAAAATTATTTACTTACTCACTTATTTGTTCGTTTGTTTTTATATTTAGGTATTCATTCATTCATTCATTTTTTCATTCATTCATTCATTCATTCATTCATTCATTCATTCAATCATTCTTTCATTCATTCATTCTAGCAAAGTTAATCATGTAATTTACATAGGTTGTGACTTATGTGGTATTCGAGGGATGATAGACTCAGAACGCAGCGGAAGTTCACAGATTCTGCCCACCTTCGTTGCTTCTTGGCCAAAATGGAAGTAAACATTGACTTACCCTGCATACTTGTAGCTGGCTTTCTTTATGTTGATATCAAGTGTGCAATTTTGTTTCTGTCAAGTTACATAATAGCTTTGACTCGTATGTAGGTAAACAGACTTTGAACAGAATCTGATCATTGGCTTAGGAGAAATTTCTGAGCGTGGATGTCATGTTTGAAACCTCATTTTCGGTGTAATGAATGCAAAAACCTTGACTTTTTGTGCAACTGTAAAAATCATGTAAAGAAGTATTGTAATAAAATTTGGAGAAGAATGATTTTTTTTTTTTGTTCGTTTGTATTTTTTGTTTTTGTCTGTCACTGGACTGATATCGGGGTAGTGCTAATTCTCGGTCCTTTAAAATTGGATTATTTAGGAATATTTTTTAATGCACAGAATTAGTTTTTTGCAGTTAGAATTTCTTTAATGTACAGTTATAATTTTGTTTCCATTAAAACAAATTTGTAGGTAATTATCATTGTTTCATTGTACAAATTGTACTCTTCGTTTTAGAGCAGCTAGCTACGGATTGGAAGGTCCGGGGTTCGATCCCAGGTGGTGACAGTATTTTTTCTCGTTGCCAAACTTTCAGAACGGCCCCGAGGTTCACTCAGCCTCCTATAAAATTGAGTTCCAGGTCTTTCCCGGGGGTAAAAGGCGGTCAGAGCGTGGTGCCGACCACACCACCTCATTCTAGTGCCGAGGTCATGGAAAACATGGGGCTCTACCTTCATGCCCCCCAAGTGCCTTCATGGCATGTTACGGGGGTACCTTTACCTTTTTGTATTCATATGTATTTAGTCATTTTTCTTAAGTTAATACTTGTATATTCATTTTTCAGTCTGTGCTTTCATCCTGGTTGAGTGGAAGAGTAGGCCTGATGGCTTTAGCTCTGCCAGGGAAAGTAAAACTATTATTATTATTATTATTATTATTATTATTATTATTATTATTATTATTATTATAAAACAAAAACCAATTCTTAAAAAGGGGTTACTACATTTCATGTGCGTTTTTCCTGGCAGAATCGTGTACAGGGTGTAAGTAATATAACTCTACGGGTTTTAACGACTTATTCATTGGATATATTACAACACGTAAGTTATAATACCATATTTGTCCGAAATGAATACATTTCTAAGAAAGTGAATAATTTTGCAATTGCAATTTATATTTATTTCAAGGAAAGACACTTTAATTATACCAAAAGCAATAGGCCTATTTACTTTTATATGCTTAATTCCTTAATAAATTGACTCGTTTATCTCATAGTGAATATAGGTTAAATAAAATCCGATCAATAATTTAGGAGAAATCACTTACGTTCTACATAAACATAATTTATGTAAAACCACTTTTTCGATAAGAGGGATGCATAAATCACATATTTTCATGAAACCAACAATAGGATTTTTATAGCATAACAATGAAATATAAAATGTAGTAAATAAGACTAAAAATTCTTAATGTCTTGACGTTCTGGATTAACATTTAAAGCTGTTAGTATTTAAAAGAATAATGATGCTTAAATGAAGTAATTCAGGTGCTGAAGGTGAAGTAGATACCCGCGGAATTTAAGGCAGAATGTAGACCACATATCTCACAATGTTACTGGGGGATCGAACCCTGGTTCTTTTGCTGAACAGTACTCGGTTAATTAACAAGATGGCCACATGTATAAAAAAAAATGGTGTGTTAATTTTCCATAGTTCTAAATCATAGTATCTGTAAGTTCATCTACATATCAAACATCCAATCTAATATTCCGAATTACGTTGTACATTCTCCGCTCATTTGTTTATGCATATCGACCTGCGTTTGTTTCACCTGCACACACAATGCATTTAAATAACAAAACACATAAAACTGGTGTACGGATCTGGCTATATTATCTGTTAGTAGCCATTTTAATTCAAAATTAAAGAGGATCATCCAATTTTGCTGTTCTGGGCAGGAACTTATATCAAACAAGTTTTCACCATTAATAAAACAGCCCAAATATGACTGTTTAAATTATCTAACTTCATGTTTAAATTCTGAATTAAATAATTGTTAATATTTTATAAAAAGTAAGCCGTATTGTAGATCATCATTGATTCATGATTCAATAATGACAGCTATCCGTGTAATAGCAAAACATTTCAGCATCATTCGCACATTTGCCTTTGTAACTATGAAACAGTATGCTCGTATATAGGTATGCTGAGTTGTACTGTATAGATATTGAATGACCTGAGAAACACTCCCTTAGTTCCTAAACATGAACCTCAAGAATATAGTCAATGCATTCGGAGACAGTTTTCATCAAAATCGAGAGCTTTATGACCAAGAAATATTGGGGAAATTTTTACTTGAATATTTCCTGTTGAAGGATAATTATATTTGAGGGAAAGAAGACAGAGGACGGACACTGGAAAGTTTTCTTTTCTCAATCGTACTATCAGGGACTGGAATGCTTTACCTGCAGACTTACTAAAGGCTTTACCAATAACAAAAAATGTATTTAAAAATAGGCTTAATGACTTTATTTATAGACCGGTAGTATATTATACATACTATTTAAAGGGTGTAATTGATGTTTTGTTATTTAAAGTGTTGTACCAGTGAAGAAATGTGTTGTATCAGTGAAGTGTGTTGTCAGTGAAGTATGTTTGTGCCAGTGAAGTTTTATGGTTTATAGTGGTAGAGCAAAGTATTTCAACAGTGAAATGTTTTTTAAGTGTTAGGGTACGTACAAGTTGGAGCGACGAAAAACGATAAAAGAATCAGCGATGCTATATCAGAGAGAATTGAAGCATGCATTGTTATTGAGGTGTGCATATTGGAGTAACGATAAAAGCGAAGATACACGATAAAAGCGACGAAAAAGAAAAGTACCATTTTCTTCGCTCTTGTCGTTTATATGATCTCTGATTAAAATAATATTAATCTGTATAAATACCGGTGATTGTCAATATATCCGAATATTAATCGATGTATTATTATTTCGGCATATTAATTAATTATTGCAGATATTGGCAAATTGATCAGTTGTGTATTTATTCGTCATATGTTATGTGATCACAAGAACCAATCACAACACAACGAATTTATACTATCTTTGGGATGAGAAACGGGTTTAATTTTGTACGTATTTAAGTTATATTAACCTTGAACCTAGCAACTGATATTTCCTATATATCTTCTTTCATTAAGTGGATGTATAGAATATCTTCTACTGATAAATCAAAATGTTCGCTTCCCGCGTCCTCGTTGCTCCGATATGAACACTTGATTCTTTGATAATACCAAAGCGTCGCTAGATCGTTTCTTTTATCGTTTATCGTTGCTCCAACGTGTACGTGCCCTTAGTGAAATCAGGATAGTATCAGTGAAATGTGTCATAGTTCCAGTGCAGTGAGTGAGTTGACAGCGAAATGAGTGTAGTGCTGAAAGGTACTTGTGCAGGTATGAACGTATTATACTCGTGGGTTTTAGTTCGAACTCAGGGTTAAGATACAAATTAGATTTACTTTAAATGTTATTTTAAGTGATCGTGCTTCATTTAATTTAGGATGCTCCTTGTTATTATTATACTATTGTTATTATTACTATTATTATGATTATTATTATTACTATTATTAATTTATTATTAATTGTATCTTTCATTGTTTATCTTTCATTTTATTTAATAACTGGCATTCATTTCAAACTTACTAGCAATAAAATAAATAAAGGTATTATTAATTGTCGTTATTGAGTGTAATTAGTTACCATTGCCACCGGTTATTTACCCATTTGCAGTGTGAATAAATACATACATACATATCGGATTGAAAAACTGTATACTTTAATGAGATTAAACTTAACGCCAATAGTAGTTGGAATACCTAGACTTGAAAGCGAGGGAATCTGTGCCTTGGAATGAAATCTGAAGACTGAAGTGCGTGAAGCTTGAGGCAATCAGCTTGTTAGTGCTGGCCCGACAATAGGCGATTAATTAGAATAACAAGGAACGGCTCCAATTAAGAAGCTTGGCAGAAGTTGAGATGCTCGGGTAACTCTGCTATGAACTCCTAGGATCTCGAATGGAATGGACAGCTAAGTCTGAATAACAGACTGACTTCGACGTGATAGAGAGCAGGAGAGTTCAAATAGCAACAGACTAGACAAAAAGGGATTTAAATGTACAGAGTTATTTTCTACTTTTTCTCCATATACAAAAAGTATTTCACTTGATTTTAAATTAATGTACCCTTCTAAGTCGTCCATTAAATTGCTACAATTTATTCTGCAGTTTCTATTGTTAGTTGTGGTAAATTCTCCAGTTTTCATTTATATTTAATGTGATTTATTCTCAGTTTCTTTGTTATTATGCTACGATTTATTCTTCAGTTTTCATTGCTATCTGTTATGATTTATTCTTCAGTTTTCATTGCTATTTGTTATGATTTATTCTTCAGTTTTCATTGTTATTTGTTATGATTTATTCTTCAGTTTTCATTGCTATTTGTTATGATTTATTCTTCAGTTTTCATTGTTATTTGTTATGATTTATTCTTCAGTTTTCATTGCTATTTGTTATGATTTATTCTTCAGTTTTCATTGTTATTTGTTATGATTTATTCTCAGTTTCTTTGTTATTATGCTACGATTTATTCTTCAGTTTTCATTGCTATCTGTTATGATTTATTCTTCAGTTTTCATTGCTATTTGTTATGATTTATTCTTCAGTTTTCATTGTTATTTGTTATGATTTATTCTTCAGTTTTCATTGCTATTTGTTATGATTTATTCTTCAGTTTTCATTGTTATTTGTTATGATTTATTCTTCAGTTTTCATTGCTATTTGTTATGATTTATTCTTCAGTTTTCATTGTTATTTGTTATGATTTATTCTTCAGTTTTCATTGTTATTTGTTATGATTTATTCTTCAGTTTTCATTGCTATTTGTTATGATTTATTCTTCAGTTTTCATTGCTATTTGTTATGATTTATTCTTCAGTTTTCATTGTTATTTGTTATGATTTATTCTTCAGTTTTCATTGTTATTTGTTATGATTTATTCTTCAGTTTTCATTGATATTTGTTATGATTTATTCTTCAGTTTTCATTGTTATTTGTTATGATTTATTCTTCAGTTTTCATTGTTATTTGTTATGATTTATTCTTCAGTTTTCATTGATATTTGTTATGATTTATTCTTCAGTTTTCATTGTTATTTGTTATGATTTATTCTTCAGTTTTCATTGCTATTTGTTATGATTTATTCTTCAGTTTTCATTGTTATTTGTTATGATTTATTCTTCAGTTTTCATTGTTATTTGTTATGATTTATTCTTCAGTTTTCATTGATATTTGTTATGATTTATTCTTCAGTTTTCATTGTTATTTGTTATGATTTATTCTTCAGTTTTCATTGCTATTTGTTATGATTTATTCTTCAGTTTTCATTGTTATTTGTTATGATTTATTCTTCAGTTTTCATTGTTATTTCTTATGATTTATTCTTCAGTTTTCATTGTTATTTGTTATGATTTATTCTTCAGTTTTCATTGCTACTTGTTATGATTTATTCTTCAGTTTTCATTGCTATTTGTTATGATTTATTCTTCAGTTTTCATTGCTATTTGTTATGATTTATTCTTCAGTTTTCATTGCTATTTGTTATGATTTATTCTTCAGTTTTCATTGCTATTTGTTATGATTTATTCTTCAGTTTTCATTGTTATTTGTTATGATTTATTCTTCAGTTTTCATTGTTATTTGTTATGATTTATTCTTCAGTTTTCATTGTTATTTGTTATGATTTATTCTTCAGTTTTCATTGCTATTTGTTATGATTTATTCTTCAGTTTTCATTGCTATTTGTTATGATTTATTCTTCAGTTTTCATTGCTATTTGTTATGATTTATTCTTCAGTTTTCATTGTTATTTGTTATGATTTATTCTTGAATTTTCTTTCGTATTTCCTGTGATTTATTCTTAAGCTTTCCTTGTTGTTTGTTATGGTTTTTTTTCAGTTTTCACTGTTATTCTGCTACAATTTATTCCTCAGTTTTTATTTTTATTTCCTATGATTTATTCTTCATTTTCCACTGATATTTCGTATGATTTATTTTCCAGTTTTCATTGGTATTTCCTATGATTTATTATTATTCACTTTAAATTGCTATTCGGCTATGATTAATTCTTCAGTTTTCGTTGTAATTCTGCTAAGATTTATTCATCAGTTTTCATTTTTATTTTCTATGATTTATTCTCCAGTTTTATTGCTATCGTTATGATTTATTCTTCAGTTTTCACTCATATTTCCTGTGGTTTATTCTTAAGCTTTCCTTGTTTTTGTAATGTTTTTTTTTTCAGTTTTCACTGTTATTCTGCTATAATTTATTCCTCAGTTTTTTATTTTTATTTCCTATGATTTATTCTTCACTTTCCATTGATATTTCGTATAATTTATTTTCCAGTTTTCATTGGTATTTCCTATGATTTATTATTATTCACTTTTCATTGCTATTCTGCCATGATTAGTGTTCAGTTTTCGTTGTAATTCTGCTACGATTTATTCTTCAGTTGAATCTGTCTTCGGACCGTCGACTAAACAACAAACAACGGTAATTATTGAAATGGATTTAAGATCGTTTACTTAAATATTTTGTTTTCTGTTATTAAAAACATAAAATTATTGCTGTAATATCCATAAACTCTATAATTATCTTACAATTTACTGCTCTCTAAAAAAAATCGTCCTTCGGGCCACTACTACCCTGATTCGAATTTGTTCCGTCATAAGAGATAGATATTTCTGTTAGTTCCGGTTGTCTTCCAATATTCCGACTCTCCAGATTTCACGTTTTTATACTGGTTTGTACTGTAAAGATGTTTCTTATACTTTTTGTCTTATATTATTTACATTTGCTTCCATTAAATTCTCACAGTTACATTAAACGTGTTTTAAGTCTGTCTTTTCCTTTATTTAAATACTTGTAGTCCAATCTACACGTCTGCAATTGACCTTAAAATAAATTCAGAACTTTAAATTTGTCTGATTTGTGATCTGTTAAGCGACAGGCTTTTATTTCTAAAACATCATTACCGTTTCTTCTTTTGTCTTCGACTCACATTGCTTCCAATTGTCTCGCACTTCATTTGGATTTCTTTGTTGTTTGTATCACATTAAATTGTAGGACATATCAGATAACTTTAGTTGTTCTATTCCTTTGTCTTTAATTAAAGCATTGTTTCGTGCATTCTTTTTACCTTTGTCTTTAAATATCATGATTTTAACCCCATTTTCTTAGAAGTGTATCAATTAGAGTTTGCTTACGCATGAAGTTCTTACTCTGTGTCAAGGTTAGGCTGGTATCTTGTTCCTGCTCAAAATCTTTAGGACGTCATATACAGGGACATCATTTTATTTTTACTTCAATTTTTATTGTACCTGAGTTTTTTAATGTACTTCACTCCCACCCCTTCTACTAATGAACTTCAGCCGTCCTCCACACAGATCCAAGACCGCATATACAGTCGTAGTAGCCTTACGGTCATAGTAAACGGTACGTCCCAAAACTATGTTCGCGTTTTCCAGTGACGAAAGGACTTTCAATATTGAATCATTTTCTCACAGTTACTGTCGTCCATTTGCCTACGTCGCATCTCGGTTTCCCCCACCTGCTTCTATTCACCTCTCTGTAAAGGCTAGTGGCTGGGTAATCGTAATTCTTTTCTGAGTACTTTAATTTTTGTTAGGAATTGGACGTCTACGTAATATTATATACATACAACTGCTTAAAATAAGTTAAATAAAAGGGCCTCGTTAAGTAATTAACTGCCACCTGATTTCTTCCCTTTCTACGACCCTGCGACATAACCACTTGGACGGACAGTAGATAGCATGTCTGAGTAATTTTATCTTTTCGGATCGGGCAGAAGAGAAGATTGAATTTACAATACGTAAGGTACTCTTTTATAGAGTAGGTACAGAATTATTTCAACATGAGTTACTGGTATGAAGGACGAAACTTGTAAGTAGAATTAGGTACAATAATATATAGTACAATAATAGGCACATTAGAACTGAAGCCTGTATCGAAATGAACGGACACAATATTTAAAAATGTGTTTAAATATCCATATTATGATTATTTTCAATTTAACTTCATTCTCTATATTGTACGGTAATGTGCTGTAGACAGTATAATATACACTGCATAATGAATACTTCCGAATGGATAGCTCAGTTCGTCAGTAAAAACACTCATTGTTAATACTGTACTGTATTTTGATTAAACATGAACCTAATGAAAATGATAAAACTCAAAAGCGTGATATTTCCTAGTTTACGTAAATGGATGAACTAATTTTCTTCCCTCCTATACCTAGTAAAGTGATTTATTTGTATATTACGCCAGTATCATCGAACTCAAGTCGTGGAAGGGGGTAGCGAACTGTGTTTTCGGTTCTCAACAAGGTATGGCCAGATTAATATTAGAAACATAAAATTTACTCTGTCACACGTTAAATGTGTTAAAATTGTTTAAAAAGGTATTTACCTTCGACAGACGGCCCGTTTCGACGCTATTTGTCGTCGTCTTCAGTGTCTCTTGAACCACTGGTGATTTTGGCTCTGCGATGTGCAGTTGGGGTGGGGGGGGTGTTGTTCCTATGGTGGGGGTTTTAACACTTTTAACGTGTGACAGAGTAAATTTTATGTTTTTAACGAAGTGTTAACGTGAACTTTAATCAATAATATTAGAAATGTTAGTAAAAATAAAATGATGTCCCTGTACAACGGCTTTCGTTTGGCATGTTCTGTAGCAATTCCAATTTTAATTCAATTTAGATTTAATTTAATTTATACAATATTTGACAAGCAACACAGAAATAATATTAACATCAATATTGGGGTTATAATAAAAACAAAAGAAAGACGTACAAAAATTATTAAATAGCTTACACTGGACATATCAAATATTCAAACACTTAGTATAATTAAGTTAATAGATAAAAGAGTAAAAGCAAATAATAAATTAATTAAATGATTAAAACGAACTACTATACATTACAAATAAGTTAATATAATATGACAAAGTAAGCAATTAAAATTGAACGAATTTGTGACTAACATTCATAAGTAAATAAAGTTGATGATCATCAATTAATTACCTAATTTATTTAAATTTAAGTTTAAATTTCACCGTACTTATATTTTCTAAATGAGGACATTGAGAAATGAAATTATTATACAGAGTGTTCTGAAAAAAAGTGTCCAATATTTAGAGACGAGGTAGTATGCATCAAAACAAGAAATAAAAGCTCCACAAACATGGGTCCTAAAATTAATATCTTCTGAGAAATTAGCAAATGTTTACTGTCACTGTGAGAGCAGCATATCTTCCACTGTGAGCTCTTTGGCAAGAAGAAAATGAAACAGAATGCATTACAGATACGAAACTAACTTACCTGGCTGGTATAGTAATACTACTGCAATAGTACGATTACGAACTCTGACGTACTCTCGTCTGTTTAAGCGTCCTCTTGATAAATCATAAACTTTTTAAACTAAACAACAATGTAACTTTATTATCTCAACAATAATTCCTTTCTACAATTCACCTTAAACGCTCTCGTCAACAATAGGATTTTCACTCAACACAGTATTCGTTATAGCACTCCACTGACGACAATGACAATTTACTTGGACTATTACGAACAACAATGAACTATTAATCTTAACTAATATTTACAAAGCACTATTTACAAATCAGAACTGTCAGTTCTCAGTTCACAGTTCTTCTAGCTCAGTCACTCGAGTTCACAGTATCGAACCACAGACCTTCAGAGACAGTCCACTGTACTCGAACTCAGGTCTCTCCAACTGCGGTCCACTGCACTCGAACTCAGGCCTTCGGATGCTGACACAGTTGCGGACGCACACTCGAGTCGAACTCCGGTAGTGGCTTGCTTGCTCTGGCTTACTCACTGAATGGCTGAATAAACTGAAAACTGCTCAAGTTCGCTCGCGTTTCTTCTTTTATAACCACAGCGATGTAGCCTCGAAAGTTCCACGCGTGTCCAGAGATAGCACTCCAGAGAACAATCCAGATCCTTCTCCTCTCTGCCAGCACCAGATGCGAGCGCAAACTCCCTCGCCGCGTAGGACCTTTCCCCTCTCTTCTCTCCGCCGCGCGCCGTCCCTCAGTGCTCCGTGGAGCCCGTGTCGGCTCACGCGTGATCTGCTCTCTTGTGGGACGCTGGTCGTGAGTTCGAATCTCACGTCGCTGTCACAGTATGCTGTGTAATAAACAGTGACAAACGGCTACACTCTGTTTCTTCATTTGTTTTTTTTTTTTTTTTGTCAAAGAAAAACTGCATATAACACGTATGGGCGAATCCACAAATGGATATAGAGT
The DNA here is from genome assembly GCF_040183065.1 of Periplaneta americana. Lineage (NCBI taxonomy): Eukaryota > Metazoa > Arthropoda > Insecta > Blattodea > Blattidae > Periplaneta > Periplaneta americana. The sequence goes on from NC_091130.1 coordinate 152,673,351, forward strand.
GTTAGTTGGGATGCCGGAGGGAAAAAGACCTTTGGGGAGGCCGACACGTAGATGGGAGGATAATATTAAAATGGATTTGAGGGAGCTGGAATATGATGATAGAGACTGGATTGGTCTTGCTCAGGATAGGGACCTATGGCGGGCTTATGTGAGGGCGGCAATGAACCTCCGGATTCCTTAAAAGCCAGTAAGTAAGATATTCTACAAATTTAGCGTGCAAAGTTCTATCATTGTATCTACGGTTACATGTCTGTGACCGGGAGGAAAAAGGTCTTAAGTAACAATTTTATACTTTTCAGGAAAGCAGTAGAAAGATTGAAATTGGTGTCAACTATAGAGTTTTTTTTTTTAATTAAGAGGTTTTTCCTGGATATTATTTGTTTATATTTCTTCTAAAATAGATAATGTTGCTCATTTAATAATTTTCTTGATTATTTCCAAAAATAGCCGCACTTAAGCCCTTTTAAGACTAGAAGCCAAACTCAGTAGAAGGGGCTACTAAACATAAGACCTTTTTCATGTCAAAATAAATGAGAAATGTAAATTATTAGGAATGCAAAATGGGTCTTAAACAATTATAGGACTGTTTACCCTGGTGCTTAAAATTTTAAAAGGAAAGGGCATCAGTATGTGATAAAATGGCTAAAATACAAGTTAGACCTTTTTAATAGGGAGGCATGGAAAGTAAACATGTGATGGTTTGTAAGAAATAAATTATTAAATATTGTTAAGTCCTTTATTCTGTGTGTGCTCGATTCAAAAAGTACTTAGGACATTTGGTAACGCTCTGTAAATCCAGTCAGGAGTCTTATTTGACTTTAGCCATTTTACCAGATTGTAGAGAATTGTTTCCGCTTTCAGAATATATAAAAATCTCATTTTCACAAAAAATTGACTTAAGACCTTTTTCCTCCCGGCCACAGATGTATTTTGTGTAATATTTCAACGGAGAGTCACTAGGTAAGCGTTTGTGGTTTTTCTTGAAATTGCCGATGTCCACTGTTGGACAATAAAAAAATCTGGCCAGCCTACCCTAATGCAAAAGTTTAGGTAAAATGTTAAAAGTGCAGTTCCAAGATCATGAGAGAGTCCATGAGTCATATTGGCACCACGCGATACCAGTTACGTTACAATTTTCCATTACGTCAGTTAGAGTTAAGAAGACCCTGACACTCAAGGCTGGTTCACAATAAACCGGGAACGAGAAGCAAAATGAAAACGAGAAGCAGAGGACGTGAATATGAAAATTTTTGATTCACAATAAACCGAGAACGTAGACGACTATGCATATCGATATGTATGTCAATAACGATATGTAAAGTCGATATTACGCATTCTGATGTTATTTGTGTATAATTGACCAATGGCGTTCTCTCATGAGTACAAGGCAGCCAACATAAACAAAGGTTAACCAACTTCGAAATTTCAACTGAAACATTTCATTAGGTACGGTACTATAAATATGCCCATGCATCTTTATTATCACAACCTATTTTAAGCCTACCATAACGTAAAATAATTAGAGAAGAAACATTTGTAACAGAACAAAAATGAATACAACAGTAGTTATTGAATTGAAGCATGAATATGTAGTGTGTAATACAACCAATACAGTAATAAAATATGGTTCACTTCCGATCGGTGTTCAAAGATGCAGTTATTGAAAGCCACGTATTCTCCTTCATTTTCTCATCTTTATACGAGGCGCGCCGCTTATCGTAAAAGTGAGGATTTTCCTCAACACTCAATATTAGAATCTCATCAAATAAAACTTGCTCCATGATGCACAGCACAGAACAAAATAATGCATAGGTTATGTCACGGTCTTCTTGCTACAAAATATACGACGACAAAATAGCTTTTAGATGGCAATAGAATGAATCTAGCGGGCTGTGATCGGAAACGTGAACGCCAAAGTTGAAACTTGGCCAACTCTCCGTTCCCGATCTCGGACTCCGGCAAGCTTTTCGTTATTGTGAATGCTCACATTTAAATGTATATATTTTAACAGTTTTACCGTTTTCGTTTTCGTTCCGATTCTCGTTTCCGGTTTATTGTGAACCAGCCTTCACCGATGTCTCGCAGCCGCGGAACACAGTTTGTGAACAACCACTACAGCTGCCTCGCATCTAGCAGCTTGAGTTATCAGCAAGTTGTAATGCCCCCGCTAGTCTTGTCACAGATAGAGGCTGTAAGATCCGCAGTATTGAATTGCTAGTCTAGACGTCACCTGCCTCAACGCAATTGTTGAAACGAACCAATTGGAACAGCGAGAAGCTTCTTGTTCGAGGAGAGATATTCGCTCATCTCAGATGTTCTCAATTCACATGACATCCGGCAAATGTTGCCACATAAGAATCGACGATGAAAAAACTTCCTTCGTGAAGTGTCAGTACCCCTGTCTTGCTCTAAAGGCCCATTCACAATGAAAATTAAACATAACCGTAACATAAACACAGAAGTTTGCGCCCAGGCTACCAAATGGGATCATTCACAATGATTCACATAAGCATTGACATAAACATTACCGTAAGACGTTAACATGAAAGTTTGCAAACTCAAAACTTTCATGCTTATGCTTACGTGATTTGCAAACAGTACACAATCGAGGAGCGAGCCACCGGCGTGGCTCAGTCGGTTAAGGCACTTGCTTGCCGGTCTGAAGTTGCGTTCGGGCGCGGGTTCGATCCCCGCTTGGGCTGATTACCTGGTTGGGTTTTTTCCGAGGTTTTCCCCAACCGTAATGTGAATGCAAGGTAATCTATGGCGAATCCTCGGCCTCATCTCGCCAAATATCATCTCGCTATCATCAATCTCATCGACGCTAAATAACCTAGTAGTTGATACAGCGTCGTTAAATAACCAATTAAAAAAATCGAGGAGCGCTGAAGTATACGACAGGATATGAGGAAATGGCGTCGTTGTTATGTTTCCATGGTTACCAAGTATGTTTGCGGTTATGTTTATATTCCCATCGTGAATGATGGTATGACTTCTTGATTTTATCGTAACGTTTATATTCTTAAGTTAACGCTTACGTTATGTTTAATTTTCATTGTGAATGAGCCTTAAATCAGTGTGTAGGGAGAAATTCCTTTCTAACAATGTTTTCACTTCATCAAAACAGCCCTGGGCTTGCCCCTGAAACAACTAACCATTAACATCGATAAAGGTCAGAGTCAGTTTGCAATATCCCCTGGTTAGAAATGGTGCAGTATTTATTGGGTTTGTCATAATTAGACCGCGAAATTTTATGCGTTGAAATATCGCAATATACAGGTTGAACAATAAATAGTGTCATTAATAAGGTTTGGATAAAGCAGCTGTATCATAATGGGCTGTTTAACTGTATAGGATAGGGCCTTGACTTGCTATAGACTAAGTAAACATTACCTCCTTCCACTAGCTAAAACTCTACCTGCTAGGAGAAGCGCTCCCCACCAACTTCCTGAAACATCAGTGAGCTGACTGAGGGACACGGAAGGACCAAGGATGCCTATCCTGATACAGCTACTTTATCCGAACCATACTTATTAATGTCAAGAAATTATTCTCTGACATATTTAAAACAAAAAAGTTTAATACAATTTTGATCGTTTATGTTTCCTTTTTGAGATAAAATGATTTTATATTAAATATTTCACAGCGTTTTTTGGGAAAGCCATCGATTTAATTTTCAATATGCTCAGTAGTGTATTGTATTGTATTTTATTGTATTTATTAACATTTCATGGTATTCATACATGCTTATAGCTAGAATATGGAACAAGTCAAAAAACTTAATACTATTATAAAGTCTTAATTTATAGTCACAGTCTAGGTGAAATATATATAGACGAGATTTACAATATAGTCTACTAGTACAACACAAAGTTTTAGTATCAATTTCATGAAGTGTTATTGAATGTCATGAATTCACCTACAGAATAGAAGGCGTGAGAAATTAGGTACTTCTTTAATTTGGCCCTAAATAATCTTATGTTTTGAGTTTCATTTTTTATATCGATAGGGAGGCTGTTAACAATTTTTACTGCCATATAACGCACTCCTTTTTTATAGCACGATAGACTTGCCGATGGAGTATGAAAGTCATTTTTTACGTGTATTTATTCTATGAACTGTTGAATTAGTTACAAAGTTTTCACGATTACATACGAGGAAGATTATTAATGAAAACATATACTGACAAGCCATGGGTATTATTTGTAGTTTTTTTTTTAAATAGTTCTACACGATTCCCTAGTTTTGGCACCTACTATTATTCTAATTACTCTTTTTTGTAATAGAAATATACTGTTATTATCTGTGGAATTTCCCCAGAATATTATTCCAAAACTCATTACTGAGTGGAAGTATGCAAAGTATATTGTTTTTACCTCCATCCCCAAGAGTTTGTCTGCAGTCAATTTAAGAGAGCAGTGTAAGTCAAAAGGAGAATAGCAATGGCAAAGGAAGCTTTTAATAGAAAAAGGAGCATCTTCTACGGACCTCTGGAAAAAGAACTAAGGAAGAGACTAGTGAAGTGCTTTGTATAGAGTGTGGCATTGTATGGGACAGATATATGAACATGACTTCGAAGTGAAGAGATGCGAATAGAAGCATTTGTAATGTGGATATGGAAGAGAATGGAACGTGTGAAGTGGACAGACAGAATAAGAAATGAAGCTGTGTTGGAAAGAGTGGATGAAGAAAGAATGATGCTGAAACTGATCAGAAAGAGGAAAAAGAATTGGTTGGGTCACTGGCTGAGAAGAAACTGCATACTGAAGGATGCAATGGAAGGAATGGTGAACGGGAGAAGAGTTTGGGGCAGAAGAAGATACCAGATGATAGACGACATTAAGATATATGGATCATATGAGGAGACAAAGAGGAAGGGAGAAAATAGGAAAGATTGGAGAAAGCTGGGTTTGCAGTGAAAGACCTGCCCTTGGGCAGAACACTAAATGAATGAAAGAATGTATTATGATAATAAATGTTAGAAATAATTTTAATTTTTTCCTTTAAATGTGCACAAATCTGATCTGAGCAAATGCAACGTCGTAAAATTCCTTTGTAGAACGAAAAGTTACATTTGTTCGAACCAAATTTCTACATATTTCAAGGACAAAACTAAAATTCTTTCAATAATTTATTATCATCATACACTGCTCTCTTAAATTGATAGAGCATATTGGGAATTAAATCAATGGCTTTCCCAAAACACGCTATGAAATGCTTCGTATAAAACAGTTTTTATCTTGGAAAAGAAGCAATAAACGAGCAAAAATTGTATTAAACCTTTTTGTTTGAAATATCTCGAAGAATAACATTACAGTGCTCACGGTTCACCAGCCTTTTATCGCTACCCTGTTCAACATCTATTTGGAGGAATTAGTGAAGAACTGTTTTCAGAACATGGGAGGGGTGATAGTAGGAGAAAGAAGATTAAAGTGCTTAAAGATTTGCTGATGATACGGCGTTGTTAGCAGAAGAGAGGATGATAGTAAAGGATATGTACGCTACTAGAGCTAAATGACAGCTGTGAGCAGTATGGGATGAAGATAAATGCAAACAAGACGAAAACCATGGTCATAGGAAGAAAAATACAGAAGGTAAACGTGCGAATTCTAAATGAGGCAGTAGAACAAGTGGACAGCTTCAAAGACTTGGGGTGTACTACAGGGACATCATTTTATTTTTACTAACATTTTTAATATTAACCTGCCTATACCTTTAGAGAACCGGAAACACCGCTTGCTCCCCCCCTCCAAGACTAGAGTTCGATGATACTGGCGTAAAACACAAATCACTCTACTAGGTATAGGAAGGAAGAAAAGTAGTTAATCCATTTACGTAAACTAGGAAATATCGCGATTTTGAGTTTGATAATTTTCATTAGGTTTTTCTTTAATCAAAGTACAGTACTGTATTAAGAATAAATATTTTTACTCACGAAGTGAGTTATCCATGCGAACGTATTCATTATACAGTGTATATTATACTGTCTACAGCACATTAGCGTACAATATAGAGAAAGAAGTTAAATTGAAAAATAATCATAATATGAATATTTAAACACAATTTTCAAAATGGTGGCCGTTCATTTCGATACAGGCTTAGTTCTTTTGTGCATATTATCGCACTATAGACTATTGCATCTAATTCCAATTGCCAGTTTCGTCCTTCGTACTAGTAACTCATGTTGAAATAATTCTGTACCTACTCTACGTACTGTAAATTCAATCTTCACTTCTGCCCGACCCGAAAATATAAAATTGCTCAGACATGCTATCTACTGTCCGTCCAAGTGGTTATGCCGCAGGATTGTAGAAAGGGAGGAAATCACGTGACAGTTAATTACTTAACGAGGCCCTTTCATATAAGTTAAATTAAACAGCTGTATAATATTACGTAAACTTCCAATTCCTAAGAGAAATTAATGTTTTCAGAAAAGAGCTAAGACAGCCCAGCTATTACAGAGGGGCGAGCAGAAGCAGGTGGGGGAAATCGGGATGCGACGTAGGCAAACGGACAGTACCTGTGCGAAAATATGATTCAATATTGAAAGCTCTTTCGTCACTGGAAAACGCGAACATATTTCTGGAACGTACTATACTCAGTAACTCAGTACTGCTTACTATCTGCGGTCTTGGTTCTGTGTGGAGTTGGAACTTCCTTGGTAGAAGGGGTGGGAGTGAAGTACATTCAAAAACTCAGGTACAATAAAAATTGAAGTAAAAATAAAATGATGTCCCTGTATAAGCAGTAACATGACGTATATGTGAAGTCTGATTAGTAGGGACCGTATTTTGTACTCGGGCCTACGGATATAAGGTTAGCTGTTCATAGACTATATCGAGATGACTCGTATTTTTGACGCGTGCTACAGCGTATTGTTTGTGTTTCATTATTCAAAATTAGACCTCGTAGACTATTTATAGTGACTATTACACTCTTACTACGTCATACTACTTTTGACCAATAAAACGGTATGAAAGGACGTATTTCAACCAATCATGGCTGCTTATCGCACAATTTTATCGCGTCCCTAGCATTTGTTTAATTTTATCGCGTCCCTGGCATTTGTTTAATTTTATAGCGTCCCTAGCATTTGTTTCTTTGTTTGCCATTATTTGAAACTGCGCTGGTCTGGACGTCAAAAATATATATAAAATTACAAACCACTCCAGTCGATGCACAGCAGTTTCAAATATGACTCGCATTGGCATTCAAGACAAGAATTAATAAAAATCACTGATCATACCTATGCATCTTCTGAAATCCGATTTACAAATAAATGAAGAGCACCATTCGGAAATCCTGAATAAGTTGAATACACCATGTAGGCCTAAATCAACGAGTTCCACTTCTATTACGCACACGTACAATATAACATCAATTGAACCACCAACCACATTCAAATTTGAAAATTGTACATTCAATAATTATTCCTTTTTAAATTATTCATTCGGAAATTCTGAATAAGTTGAATACACCATGTAGGCCTAAATCAACGAGTTCCACTTCTATTACGCACACGTCCAATATAACATCAATTGAACCACCAACCACATTCAAATTTGAAAATTGTACATTCAATAATTATTCCTTTTAAAATTATTCATGTTTATTTTTTATGTCATCGTCGTTAATTAAAACTTTTCTAACACTTGTGTATATTAGTTAGTTTATGTTATAGCTTCTACTCTGAGAGGATAAAAAGAACTTCTGCTATATGATATTATGGATAGTCACGTATCAGAGATTGTTTAATATTAAGATTTATTGAATAGTAATCATTACAGTGTCTGTATAAAGACACTACTGCCATCTAGTATGCATCTAGCGTAATATTTGTAATGTTGAGATGGTACAATAATACATTTGAAGACAGTTGTATTTTCGTAAGTCAGTTAATATTTTATTGTATTGGAGTACTTCGTTACTTCTAATCTTTATATACTTTCTTCTAATCGTGTAATTGTCAATTAAATCCCACTCGAGTTTTGATTTTCTGTAGATAAATCAAAACGTCTAGTGTGATTACTGATGATAAAGACTGATACTACGATGATGTTTCCTGCAATTTAAATTATTTAATTGATTAACTAGCGGACTTACTCGTGTTACTTATGTAAGTTTGCGCGGCTTACAGCTGTTTCGGTGCTTCATTACACCATCCTCAGAGCCTACTAGATCTCGGCGTCGTGTCGGATTTGTGTTTTTTGTGTGTTGAGATGTCTTTGTAGTGTGTTTTCTGTTCTGTATGCTATGTTGTATTTCTGCTTTCTGAATGAAGATGTGATCTTATGTGTGCTTTTGTTTTCATAAGTTCACAAACAAATAAATACGACCACACAGGTGTATACATGTAATAGTTGCGACAAGTTCTACATAGGACAGACAGGCAGATCATTCCAAACACGCTACAAAGAACACATTAAAGCAATAACCAGAGGACACAATACATCTACATATGCCGAACACATAACTAATGCTAACCACACATACAATAACATAAATACAGACATGGAAATCTTACACATACAACCCAAGAACCAAAAACTCAACACACTAGAACAATACGAAATATACAAACACACTAAAACACACCCTGATCAAATTCTCAACACACAGATCAATTTCAGAACACACACACACTATTTGACTCCACTTTTCAACACCTTTCAACAATCAAACGCACCCACATAACAGGCAGAGAAGTTCGAGATGACGCCGAGATCTAGTAGGCTCTGAGGATGGTGTGATGAAGCACCGAAACAGCTGTAAGCCGCAGAAACTTACATAATTAACACGAGTAAGTCCGCTAGTTATTTACTTATATTCAAGTGTTAAAAGTAGTGTACGAAAGATTCAAAATTGATTAAATTATTTCTTCATTTATTTAATTAATTTATTTTTACTAGCAGAGATAAGATCATAAGGACTTCTCTTCCACTCAATCAGTATAAAAGTGCACAGCAAATATAAATAACAGCAACAAAGAAAGCAATAAAATAATAATAATACTAATAATAATAATAATAATAATAATAATAATAATAATACGAACAGAAAAACTATTACATATTCACCTTTACAAAATTTTGAAGTTTAAAATACTTCATCCATAATAACTTCGAAATCCGTTGAAAATGTTTATCTCATATCGGTACAAATGCCTTTTATGTAATGCAACAAAAGGAAGAAAACGTAGCGTATGTATTTTAATATCTCTGTTTGTATCTGCAATACACGCAGAATCAATACCAGAGCTAGGCGCCCCGTGTTCCAGTCTTGCAAATACACGTGCACGTGCGCTCGTCTGTACGCAATCCAAGGCTCCCATTCCTTTTCACAAACCCAGTCGTCCAGCTGCCCATATACGAGTAATATCCACCAATTCAGGCATACTTCAATGCATTCAAGGATTTATGCTCCAGTCCAAATTTGATATATAGCCTACTTACTTATTTACTTACTTAATTACTTACTTATTTACTCACATACTTACTTACTTATTTACTTACTCATTTACTTATTTAATTACTTACTTATTTGCTTACTTAATTACTTACTTATTTACTTACATACTTACTTACTTAATTACTTACTTATTTACGTACATACTTACTTATTTACTTACTTAATTACTTACGTATTTACTTACTTACTTATTTACTTACATACTTACTTATTTACTTACTTACTTATTTACTTACTTAATTACTTACTTATTTACTTATTTACTTACTCATTTACTTACTTATTTACTTAATTACTTGCTTATTTACTTACATACTTACTTACTTACTTATTTACTTACTTACTTAATTACTTACATATTTACTTATTTACATATTTACTTACTCATTTACTTACTTATTTACTTAATTACTTGCTTATTTATTTACATACTTACTTACTTATTTACTTACTTATTTAGGCCTACTTACTTACTTATTTACTTACTTAATTACTTACTTATTTACTTACTTACTTATTTACTGACATACTTATTTACTTACTTATTTATTTACATACTTATTTACTTACTTATTACATACTTACTTATTTACTTACTTATTTACTTATTTACTCACTTACTTATTTACTTACTTATTTACTTACTTACTTATTCACTTACTTACTTATTTACTGACATACTTACTTATTTACTTACTGACTTCTTTACTTACTTACATACTTATTTACTTACTTATTACATACTTACTTATTTACTTACTTATTTACTTACTTACTTATTTACTTACTTACTTATTCACTTACGTACTTATTTACTGACATACTTATTTACTTACTGACTTCTTTACTTACATACATACTTATTTACTAACTTATTACATACTTACTTATTTACTTACTTATTTACTTACTGACTTATTTACTTACTTACTTATTTACTTACTTATTTACTTACTGACTTCTTTACTTACTTACATACTTATTTACTTACTTATTACATACTTACTTATTTACTTACTTACTTATTCACTTACTTATTTACTTACTTACTTACTTACTTATTTACTTATAGGGAAAATATCATGTGGGTTCAGAACAATTCTGAGCCGCTATCTAAGGTAACGTAGGAAACGTAGCTTTAACGAACAAATTAGACGGGATTCGAACCGACAACCGCTCCTGCAAGCAACGCTACTACTTAAAGGTGCGTATTCCACAGCTGGTTGTACTCGTACATAATTTAATATGAAAAATCAATAGGAACGGGTAGGTCGACATTTCAATATGGCGTAACATAAACACACTTCCGTGCAAGAAACCGATGCCTGTAATGCTGTGAGCGGCGGTGTTGCACCTGGGCCACGACGGATTGCACGAACTCTGCTTAAAGACTTCCATCTTTGCAGCTTTGTAATTAATATTTAAGCAGCAGCTGAGGCGCATGTTTGATGCCGCGGGAAGCCGCTACCGTTGATTTCGAATCCCACGTAGGAAACGGACGTTCCTCTTCTGTCATTATCATACCCAGTGTTCATGTACGAACGCTCAGCGTCGTTCGTCGTTCTGACTTCACGTTCTGCTACTACGTGTAAGCTGTGTTGGTGGCTCAGTTGGTAGAGAGTTCGCTTAGGTAAAAGAGTGGATGGTTGAGTGAATGGATAGATGGTTGGGTGGATGGATGTATGGATGGTTGAGTGGATGGATGGATGGTTGAGTGGATGGATGGATGAATGGTTGAGTGAATGGATGTGTGGATGGATGGATGGATGGTTGAGTGGATGGATGTGTGGATGGATGGATGGATGGTTGAGTGGATGGATGTGTGGATAGATAGATGGATGGTTGAGTGGATGGATGGATGGATAGATGGATGGTTGAGTGGATGGATGGATGGATAGATGGATGGTTGAGTGGATGGATGGGTGATTGGGTGGATGAATGTATGGATGGATGGATGGTTGAGTGGATGGATGGATGAATGGTTGAGTGAATGGATGTGTGGATGGATGGATGGATGGAAGGTTGAGTGGATGGATGTGTGGATAGATAGATGGATGGTTGAGTGGATGGATGGATAGATGGATGGTTGATTGGATGGATGGATGGATAGATGGATGGTTGAGTGGATGGGTGGGTGATTGGGTGGATGAATGTATGGATGGATGGATGGTTGAGTGGATGGATGGATGGTTGATTTTATGGATGGATGAATGGTTGAGTGAATGGATGTGTGGATGGATGAATGGATAGATGGATGGATGGTTGGGTGGATGGATGGGTGGATGGATAGATGGATAGTTGAGTGGATGGATGGATGGATGGATAGATGGATGGTTGAGTGGATGGATGGGTGGTTGGGTGGATGGATGGATGGTTGAGCGGATGGATTGATGCATGGATGGGTGGATGAGTGGAATTGATGGATGGTTAAGTGGATGGATGGATGATTGAGTGGATGGATGTGTGGATGGATGGATGGTTGAGCGGATGGATGGATGAATGGATGGATGTGTGGATGGATAGATGGATGGATGTGTGGATGGATAGATGGATGGATGGATAGATGGATGGATGGATAGATGGATGGTTGAGTGGATGGATGGATGGATAGATGGATGGTTGAGTGGATGGATGGGTGGTTGAGTGGATGGATGGATGGATGGTTGAGCGGATGGATGGATGGTTGAGTGGATGGATAGATCGTTGAGTGGATGGATGGATAGATGGATGGTTGAGTGGATGGATGGGTGGTTGAGTGGATGGATGGTTGAGCGGATGGATTGATGGATGGATGAGTGGTTGAGTGGAATGGATAGATGGTTGAGTGGATGGATGGATAGATGGATGGATGGATGGATCGATGGATGGTTGAGTGGATGGATGGATGGATGGATGGATGGATAGATGGATGGTTGAGTGGATGGATGGGTGGTTGGGTGGATGGATGGTTGAGCGGATGGATTGATGCATGGATGGGTGGTTGAGTGGAATGGATGGATGGTTGAGTGGATGGATAGATCGTTGAGTGGATGGATGGGTGGTTGAGTGGATGAATGGTTGAGCGGATGGATTGATGGATGAGTGGTTGAGTGGAATGGATAGATGGATGGTTGAGTGGATGGATGGGTGGTTGAGTGGATGAATGGTTGAGCGGATGGATTGATGGATGGATGAGTGGTTGAGTAGAATGAATAGATGGATGGTTGAGTGGATGGATGGATGAATGGATAGATGGATGGTTGAGTGGATGGATGGATGAATGGATAGATGGATGGTTGAGTGGATGGATAGGTGGTTGAGTGGATGGATGGTTGAGCGGATGGATTGATGCATGGATGGGTGGTTGAGTGGATAGGTAGGTAGGTAGGTAGGTAGGTAGGTAGGTAGGTAGATAGATAGATAGATAGATAGATAGATAGATAGATAGATAGATAGATAGATAGATAGATAGATAGATAGATAGATAGATAGATAGATAGATAGATAGATAGATAGATAGATAGATAGATAGATAGATAGATGGTTGAGCGGGTAGATTGATAGTTGAGTGGATGGATGGATGGTTGAGTGGATGGATGGATGGTTGAGCGGGTGGATTGATGGATGAATGGGTGGTTGAGTGGAATGAATGAATGGATGAACCTATGTTCGAGTATGCGGATAGCTGGATGGACAGCCGGACGAATATACTCTTATGTTTGGATGGACGAAAGGACGGACAGGTGAATGGGCGACTGGGTGGATAGATAATAAATGTATCCTTATGCCAGGGTGACCAGATTCACATCGATAAAAAAAGAGGACAGAGAGCTTCAAAAAGGAGGTCATTGTCCGAAAAAAAGGACAGAAAATATGTACTTAGATTTAGGCTTAGGCCCATATTATATTATAAATTATGTCAGTATATATATATATATATATATATATATATATATATATATATATATATATATTTATTATAAAATATTTACAGTACAGATTTAGGCCTATAATATTGTGACAGTGACGTGAGAATCGAACTCACGACCAGCGTCCCGCAAGAAAGCAGATCGCACAGGCTCCACGGAACATTGAGTGACGTCGCGCGGTGGAGAGAAGAGAGAGGGTGTATTACGACAACGCGACGAGTTTGCGCGCGCATCTGGTGCTGGTAGAGAGGAGAGGGCTCTGGATTTCTCTGGAGTGCCATCTCTAGAGACGCGTGGAACGACCTTCCCGACTATTCCAGAAATCCGTCGAAGTGGAAGACTCGCGAATTTTCGAGGCTACGTCGCTGTGGTTATAAATTACGGTCGCGAAGGAACGACAGCAGTTTTCAGAGTTTTCAGTTATTCAGTCAGTGAGTAAGCCAGAGCAAGCAAGCCAGTCAAGCCAACCGGAGTTCGACTCGAGTGTGCGTCCGCATCTGCGTCAGCATCCGAAGGCCTGAGTTCGAGTGCAGTGGACCGCAGTTGGAGGGACCCGAGTTCGAGTACAGTGAACTGTCTCTGAAGGTCTGTGGTTCGAGATACTGTGACCTCGAGTGACTGAGATAGAAGAACTGTGAACTGAGAACTGATAGTTCTGATTTGTAAATAGTGCTTTGTAAATATTAGTTAAGATTAACAGTTCATTGTTGTGCGTAATAGTCCAAGTAAATTGTCATTGTCGTCGGTGGAGTGCTATAACGAATACTGTGTTGAGTGAAGATCCAATTGTTGACGAGAGCGTTTAAGGTGAATTGTAGAAAGGAATTATTGTTGTGACAAATAAATTACATTGTTGTTACTAATAAAATTTACAATATTATACTTAAAATGATGTCATTATCTATTTTATTACAGCATATTTATGATATAATTTAATAATATAACATTATTTTACAGTTAGATACATATGAAAGCAACGACCATAACAAGTAGGATCAAAGGTAGTTATTATCGTGGAAAAGAGTATAGTCCGTCGATGCTGCTGCCACCTACAGACAAATTACGTACTTGAAAAATGCGTCAAATCGGATAATTTAAAAATATCAGACATACAAGTTACGAAAAGGAGGATATTTCTTGATATTTTAAAATCCGCCCGAACCCCGGACAAAGGCCTAAGAAGGAGAACATGTCCGGACAAAAAAGGACGTCTGGTCACCCTACCTTATGCCAATTCTGCACGTTTCATTATTTATTGTCCAGTTCTGCGCTTGCGCAGACTGCTGCAAGTTTGCAATCTCATTTACTTATACGGTAGGCCTAACGTTTCACCTATTCACCCCAGGAACAATGTTGCAGTTATCTTGACTTTCCGAAATTTTATTCTTCAGCCATGCAAACACGCACACGTGATTTGCATTTCATTTCGTGAACCTGATAACGAAATACTCCATAAACTGAGACTAGAGCGGTGTGCCGTGAGTTTCAAACTGGCACACGTAACCACTTTGTAACAGGTATTACCTACCGTTCTCCGTCAATTATTGCTAACCTGTAGGAAAATGAAAATGTATGGAAATGTATGTACAGATACGGAATTAAAATTTGGAGCGAGTCCTGATGGGAGCCAGCTTTATGTAGGCACGAATTTCACACGAGTGTCCACAAGTAGCATAAACTATTTATTATTTATTTATTCATTTATTTATTTATTCATTGATTTATTTATTCATGTACTTATTTATTTATTTACTTATTTATTTATTCTTTTATTTGCTCATTGATTTATTTATTTATTTATTCATTTATATATTTAGTTATTTCTTCATTTATTTATTTACTCATGTGCTTATTTATTTATTCATTTATTTATTCAGTGATTTATTTATTTATTTATTTATTCATGTATTTATTTATTCATTGATTTATTCATTTATTTATATATTCATTTATATATATATATTTATTCATGCACCTATTTATTTACTTTTTATTTATTTATTCATTTATTCATGTACTTATTTATTTATTTATTCATTTATTTATTTATTCATTTATTTATTTACTTATTTATTTATTCATGTATTTAATTATTCATTTATTTATTTACTTATTTATTTACGTATTTATTTATTTACTTATTTATTTATTCATGTACTTATTTGTTTATTTATTCATTGATTTATTTATATATATATATATTTATTCATTGATTTATTTATATATATATATTTATTCATTGATTTATTTATGCATTTATTTATATATTCATTTATTCATTCATTTATTTATTTATTTATTTATGCACTTATTTATTTATTCATTTATTTATTTATTCATTTATTCATGTACTTATTTATTCATTTATTTGCTTATTTATTTATTTATTTATTTATTCATTCATTTATTTTTTCATTTATTTACTTATTTATTTATTTATTTATTTATTTATTTATTTATTTATTTATTTATTTATTTATTCATCGATTGATTGATTTATTTATTTACTTATTTATTCATTCATTTGTTTTTTTCATTTATTTATTCATTCATTTATTCATTGATTGATTGATTGAATGATTGATGGATGTATTTATTTATTTATTTATCCATTTATTTATTTATTTTTATTGCTGGTAAGTTTGAAATGAATACAAGTTAATAAATACAATGAAAAATAAACTTGTCCACACCTGTGGAGTAACGGTCAGCGCGTCTGGCTGCGAAACCAGGTAGCCCGGGTTCGAATCCCGGTCGGGGCAAGTTACTTGGTTGAGGTTTTTTCCGGGGTTTTCCCTCAACCCAATACGAGCAAACGCTGGGTAACTTTCGGTGTTGGACCCAGGACTCATTTCACCGGCATTATCACCTTCATATCATTCAGACGCTAAATAACCTAGATGTTGATACAGCGTCGTAAAATAACCCAATAAAATAAAAAAAATAAATAAAGATAAACTAACTCACTCCTGAATGAGTAAGACTCGTGCTGAGGAGGGGATTCCAATACAGATAAAAATAAAATTAAAAGTGAGAGTGAATACAGATTAAATAGTGTTTAATATGATTAAACCCAAACTATAAATCCAATACAAAAATAATATTGAACAATTATTGGTGACGTAATCCTGTTACCCCACTTTGTAGCAGGAGGGTTAAGGGAGAACTTCCAAGTTTCACGCTTAAAATTATGATTATATTTTTATTCTTATCAAAAGGAGAGGATATCATTTAGAAAGTCTGTCAAAACTCCGTTTCCGTAAACCAAAAATTCCTCTTCAACAAGCCTGGTTTTGAAGGCACGGAAAATCGATGTTCTGTCCGATCGGATAACGACGCACGCCCCTCCGGGCTGGACCGCTGATCTCTTTGCAAGAGCATCCATCGCCTTAGGAAACAGGAGTCCGCGTGTTTGATTGCAGGCTGCGTGCTTTCAAACTGTTTGTCATTCAAATGCTCCGTGCACTCCAAACAGCAACTACGCATCTTGTATTGAATGGCTCAGTAGAAACAGGAAACAAAAGAGGCGTGCGGGCTGTCAAATCTGTATTTTAGCCCAATCGATCACAAGCGACAGGCTGTTCAGATTTGAATGGCCTTACTGCCTGAATTAAAAATGTTGGGGCTCAGGGACAAACGGAGCACCGCTCTTTGTCTAACATTGTAACCTACAGTGGCGTAGCGTCAATGTAAGCTAAAAAGCTTAGCTTCCCCAGTTAATAATAATTTCATAATAAACCTGCAGTTTATGAAGAAAATTATTTATTAATTTTAATAGAATTTATATTTACGCATTAAATATTGTGATGCGGCAGCTCAGGATGATTTGTGATGCAGCAGTAAACAAGAAGCCTGCACACACCAGCTTCCAAGCAGACCGGTTTCTTCTTTGTAATCCACCCCGCAGATTTTCCATCCCTTCCTAAGCTACTCTAGTCGCAAGGCTCGCAAAGAAGCTAGCTTTAACATTTAAAATAAGTAGTTTCCGAGTTATCCCTTTTCGTCAGTTGTGTTCAGTTGAAGCGTTAGTGTGCATTGTGGCTGATATAATAAATAATGAGCGAAATAAGTTCCTGACACTAATTTACTTGAATTTTTTTAGGACAATTGTATTATCAAAACTGACTTACGAACAAAAGTGTGATTTAAAAAACAAATGACCGACTCCCTTGCTGTGAATGAAGGACACAACCAAAAGACAGACGCATACTTACGTAATGATACTAATATTGTGATTTCTCTAAGTATGACAGGGAGTGAGCTAATGTTATACGTATACGTGTCTATTTGTTAAGAGATATGTGTAAACCGTGAAATCATATTTTACTACGTATCATTTGAGGTCATGCCTTATTGGCGTTACTTACGATGTTCCAACCAATCTTCGACTGCTGACTTGAAATTGACTACTATTTATTTTAAGACTGTATTTTTGTAATACGTTTTCTCATATTGCATGAAAGACAACTTGAGTTAGCTTCCCCTACTCAAAATTTCATGCTACGCCACTGGTAACCTACTGCAATAACTAGTAGTATTTGCAAGAGGGGCAATCATGATTAGAGCCCGGGTTTTATGTAGTACAAAAATGAGAAATATCTACATAATATATAACTAAAAATGGCAAAATATGTAGATAAATATCTAAGAAATAAAAAGTATGTAATTTAAAATCTAAGCTTTGTTATATATATTTTTGCACATTAATCAATTTAGAAATCTTCTCACCATTCGTGAGCTGCCATAAGGGACAAAGAGTACTTAACCATATAAATGTTTACAAGTTCAGTGAACCATTAATTTTGTTTTGACAATGAAACTCTTACAAGTACAGGGACATCATTTTATTTTTACTTCAATTTTTATTGTACCTGAGTTTTTGAATATACTTCACTCCCACCCCTTCTACTAAGGAAGTTCCAACTCCACACAGAACCAAGACCGCAGATAGTAAGCAGTACTGAGTTACTGAGTATAGTACGTTCCAGAAATATGTTCGCGTTTTCCAGTGACGAAAGAGCTTTCAATATTGAATCATATTTTCGCACAGGTACTGTCCGTTTGCCTACGTCGCATCCCGATTTCCCCCACCTGCTTCTGCTCGCCCCTCTGTAATAGCTGGGCTGTCTTAGCTCTTTTCAGAAAACATTAATTTCTCTTAGGAATTGGACGTTCACGTAATATTATACAGCTGTTTAATTTAACTTAAATAAAAGGGCCTCGTTAAGTAATTAACTGTCACGTGATTTCCTCCCTTTCTACAATCCTGCGGCATAACCACTTGGACAGACAGTAGATAGCATGTCTGAGTAATTTTATATTTTCGGGTAGGGCAGAAGTGAAGATTGAATTTACAGTACGTAGAGTAGGTACAGAATTATTTCAACATGAGTTACTAGTACGAAGGACGAAACTGGCAATTGGAATTAGATGCAATAGTCTATAGTGCGATAATATGCACAAAAGAACTGAAGCCTGTATCGAAATGAATGGCCAACATTTTCAAAATTGTGTTTAAATATTCATATTATGAGTATTTTTCAATTTAACTTGTTTCTCTATATTGTACGCTAATGTGCTGTAGACAGTATAATATACACTGCATAATGAATACGTTCGCATGGATAACTTAGTTCGTGAGTAAAAACACTTATTCTTAATACAGTACTGTACTTTGATTAAAGAAAAACCTAATGAAAATTATCACACTCAAAATCGCGATATTTCCTAGTTTACGTAAATGGATGAACTACTTTTCTTCCTTCCTATACCTAGTAGAGTGATTTGTGTTTTACGCCAGTATCATGGAACTCCAGTCTTGGAGGGGGGAGCAAGCGGTGTTTCCGGTTCTCTAAAGGTATAGACAGGTTAATATTAAAAATGTTAGTAAAAATAAAATGATGTCCCTGTACATAGCTGCAAATACATTTTGTGATTGGTGGAAATATACCTAGTTTTGGAGAGGCAAGTGTTGCAAAAAAGTAAAGAATGCTAATGAACTTGGTTTCATTTCGAATATAGGTGATGCTTCAGGAGAGCAATTGAGGACCGTTTTTGCAAAACTTGCTAACTGAACAAACTGAATTTTATAGGAGAGACAAAACACTATAGTAAGCAAGTTTTGCTGTATGTCCCACTTATAGCAGAAAGCAAGTTTTGAAAAAACGATCACAGTTTGACACACTACAATGAAGAGAAATAACCGAATTTTACTAAGACGCTTTGAACATCATGTAGAGGCCTGCCTTATGTTAACGAATCCATCAAAATCTCAATTTTGCAAATTTTGCAGTTAGCAAGTTTTGCAAAAACGGTCCTCAATTGATCCTTTCAATGCAGCTAAGGTTACAATTGGAATAATAGATGTAGGTTTTCCAAGCCTCTTAAACACATCTTTCATGAAGAGAGTAGCGGTACCTCTTGCTCCAACCAGAAGACCAATTACTTCAAGCTCTTCTAGCTGGTACTTTTGGAGGTAATATGGAATGGTAGGATTGTAGATATTCTTTTTTTCCTTATCCACTTCTGCTGGCTGTTCCTCATTCGTTTCGAAACTCACAGTGGGATCAATTATGAATCCAGATCTTGTAGATTCCTTGAAAGCTATTATATCTATGCGCCGTATACTGCCAGTGACGGAGAGACCATGTACTTCTACAAAGGTGTTGTAATTGGCATCATTAAGGGCAGTTAGGTTAGTCAACTTTGCCACATCAAAAAATTTAATTGTCAAAAGTACAACATTCCCCCATGAGGATATACATAAATATACTTGGACCCCATAAGGATATACATAAATATACTTGGACTTCTCCAGATGGATTGTCATATGGAAGGAGTCCATAATCGTACCTGTCCTTAAAAAGGGGGACAGGACTAACTGTAGTAACTTTCGAGGAATATCACTTTTGTTGACGTCGTACAAGATTTTGTCTAATATTCTTTTGAGAAGATTAACTCCATATGTAGATGAAATTATTGGGGATCATCAGTGTGGTTTTAGGCGTAATAGATCAACTATAGATCAGATATTTTGTATTCGATAGATAATGGAGAAAAAATGGGAGTATAAGGGTACAGTACATCAGTTATTCATAGATTTCAGAAAGGCATATGACTCGATTACGAGAGAAGTTTTAAATGATATTCTTATCGAATATGATATTCCCAAGAAACTAGTTCGATTAATTAAAATGTGTCTCAGTGAAACGTACAGCAGAGTCCGTATAGGATAATTTCTGTCAGATGCGTTTCCAATTCACTGTGGGCTAAAGCAAGGAGATGTACTATCACCTTTATTTTTTAACTTCGCCCTAGAGTATGCTATTAGGAAAGTCCAGGATAACAGAGAGGGTTTGGAATTGAACGGGTTACATCAGCTGCTTATCTATGCGGATGATGTGAATATGTTAGGAGAAAATCCACAAACGATTAAGGAAAACACGGGAATTTTACTTGAAGCAAGTAAAGCGATAGGTTTGGAAATAAATCCCGAAAAGACAAAGTATATGATTATGTCTCGTGACGAGAATATTGTACGAAATGGAAATATAAAAATTGGAAATTTATCTTTTGAAGAGGTGGAAAAATTCAAATATCTTGGAGCAACAGTAACAAATATAAATGATACTCGGGAGGAAATTAAACGCAGAATAAATATGGGAAATGCCTGTTATTATTCGGTTAAGAAGCTTTTATCATCCAGTCTGTTGTCAAAAAATCTGAAAGTTAGAATTTATAAAACAGTTATATTACCGGTTGTTCTGTATGTTTGTGAAACTTGGACTCTCACTTTGAGAGAGGAACATAGGTTAAGGGTGTTTGAGAATAAGGTGCTTAGGAAAATATTTGGGGCTAAGAGGGATGAAGTTACAAGAGAATGGAGAAAGTTACACAAAACAAAACTGCACGCATTGTATCCTTCACTTGACATAATTAGGAACATTAAATCCAGACGTTTGAGATGGGCAGGGCATATAGCACGTATGGGCGAATCCAGAAATCCATATAGAGTGTTAGTTGGGAGGCCAGAGGGAAAAAGACCTTTGGAGAGGCCGAGATGTAGGTGGGAAGATAATATTAAAATGGATTTGAGGGAGGTGAGATATGATGATAGAGACTGGATTAATCTTGCTCAAGATGGAGGGCTTATGTGAGGGCGGCAATGAACCTCCGGGTTTCTTAAAAGCCAGTAAGTAATAAAAATTACAGGTGCACTCCAATATAATCTAGGAACAACTAATCTTATTTCCGTACGCCCTGAAACAGAATACGATCCCTAATAATAACAGGATTGTTCGAAGAACAGGATTTCTAATAAACTACCAACGTTAGCTGATATTACGCAGTTTAATTACAACTCTACGTAACAAAAATAAACGCGAGTTGCTCGGTGGCTTGGCAGTTTTGTGATCCTCTTCCTCGGTACGAAATCGCGCATTACTACTACCTCGGGACTTCGGGATTGCGAACCATTACGTAAATGTCCGGACCGCCATTAGCTAGTTGCTCGGAGAATAAGCGTGATGACGTCACGAGGTAAATAATGCCTGCAGAGGAACGGAGGAGTTCTGTGTTCTCATTAAATCGAGAACGCTTGGGTACTTACTGCGAGGGAAAATAGAGTGTGGACGAATGGAAGGGCTGAGAGAATGAGAGACGGGAAGACTGTCTTAAAAAGAGATGGGGAGATAAGAAGATGAAGATTGGGAGAAGGGGATAACGAAAAGTGACAGGAAACGGTTATGCTGTTCCTGATCGTTAACTTATTGGGAGTATGGTTGGAATTGTAGCAGTATTTCGGGATTTTAAATACAATTTTCATCTATACTAATAATAAATCTGTAGCCGGAATTTTTCTGGTAATTTTCGATTTTCCAAAAATAATTGGTCCTAACATATATAATTAACCACCCTGAAACCGAAAATCACTTTTTTGAAATTTTTGTTTGTATGTCTGTCTGTCTGTCTGTCTGTCTGTCTGTCTGTCTGTCTGTCTGTCTATATGTTTGTTACCTTTTCACGCGATAATGGCTGAACGGATTTCGATGAAAATAGGAATATAAATTATGTTCGTTGTAACTTAGATTTTAGACTATATGGCATTCAAAATACAAAGAGGGCTTATAAGGGAGCCTGAATTAAATAAATCGAAATATCTCGCTTATTATTGATTTTTGTGAAAAATGTTACATAACAAAAGTTTCTTTAAAAATAATTTTCGATAAGTTTTATTCCTTCAAAAATTTTGATAGGACTGATATTTAATGAGATAAATGAGTTTTAAAATTAAAATAACTGCCATCTAAGGCCGTGTAATGAATTAAAAAACAAATGACTTCGTCTATAAGGGACCTTGGACAGCAACAATCCAAAGCTATGAAAGATAGCCTACAGAGAATGTTTCTGTGTTTGTATGAAGTAATATCGGAAGCTAAATTAACCGATTTGTATAATTAATTATTATTTCACCATTGCAAAGTGTAGTTTCTCTAGATGGACGTAATGCTATAATGTTATTACAGTAACTTCTGATATAATATAATATAATATAATATGTAATATTATATAATATAATTTAAATTATTTGAAGGGTTCAGAACTATAGTGGGCCAAGCGTCATTTACTGAATACGTAGAAAACAAGGGTTAAAATTAAGTTATTACCATAATTCAATGGAAACCTATAACAAGTAAAATAATATATACACATTAAATCTAAATGATGTCAGTCTTCATTAAACTATGGTTGCATGTAATAAAAATAAGAAACATGTCAAAGGAATTGTCATTGCACCAAAATGGACCAAAATGATCTCATTTTAATTATTCGGATGTAATTTAAATTAAATAACATATTAAACGATTTATCCTTCTATCAAACACGAATGTTCCCTGGATCAAATGTTCTATTTTAATTATGTAATTACTTTATATTTATTTCTAACGGGTGCAGCGGAGCGCACGGGTACGGCTAGTAATAAATATAGTCGGACCATCGGATCTGTGCCCCCGTAAGATATGCGAACTGAACCCTAATTCCTTCTCAGCCTCGGTAATTCATTTCCCTCCTTGCATTCCTATCTCTCTCTCTTTTCTATCTCTCTCCCTTTCTCTCCCCCACTACTCACAATTTTGGCCTTCTTGCGGGACAGTTTACAATATTCGCACTTGCAGTCCAGTGTTGTCAACTCAACATGAATACTGTAGCACGGAGTGGCGAAAGAAATATTATTAAGCAAGTACGTAATAGAATTTTGCGATGAAGAGAAACAAACAGGTCAGTATCTGTTTCCTATAAATCAGGCAACGAAAAGAGCAGCTGCGATCACATGTGGGGCTTATTTTATTTCAATTGATTATGTATGATTATGTTTATTGATACTAATAATACAACATTTTATGTAATTTATATAGACAGGTCAGAACTCCTAATAAAGAAAATCTGTGCAGGAGATGAAAAACTAGAATCACCATAGAAGAACAGACCAAGGGAACTTTTAATTATTGTAGATGATATGAACCGATGTATTTTAAGAAGAAATATAGCCTACAAGAATTTTATACCGTTCAGAAAGAAGTTTCAACATTGAAGAAATTACTGAAGCTTGCGAGAGAAGCAATAATTTCCAAGGTTGGAGAGAAACGCTACGGAAAGTGATTCGAGACGTGGGATTTAGGTTTAAAAATGTAGAAATACAAGACGTACTTTGATTGAAAGAAATAATATTGTAGCATGGAGGATCAGTTATTTATGACACCGTTTGGCGGAAGTTTGGCAACATCCCTATTCGGCAAGGTTCGTGGTCTGTTGTTTAACGTGGTGGGAGGAAAGCGGGTGGAATGGAGTGAGTACAGGCGTTAACTTTTCTAAGAACGACGACAACGCTGAAGGGGCACAGATCCGATGGTCCGACAATATCGTTTTCATACTTCCCCCATTTAAATTAACAAAGCGAAGCCTTCTCGTTAAGTACTTCATAGTCGCTTTCTCATTCCATGAGACCTAATCTACAGATGGTCGAAACGATTCACACATCAATATGACGCCAGTGAGTTGTTTGAAATTGTAATGAATAACAATATGTCACTACAGAGAATTGAATTCATTTGGAAATTAATACCACGGTTAAGTAAGCTTTCTTTAGAATAATAAATTATTATAATAGGCCAGGCCTGCAGAACTGTAGCTCCTGTTTCTTACCCCACCCACCTTTTCTACTAGCGCGGTCATGACGTTCTAGTTACGCTCGGCTGCATTAACATTCATTCTCGCGGCGGCAGGTATACAATACGCTATCAAGAATTACAAATGAACAGATAATAAAATCCTTAGGAACATACCTTTAGAACGTAAGAGAAAAATTAATGAGGGAAATAAATAAATTAAAAGACATGAAAAAGAAATTTTAAAATGTATGTGTCCTAATAATGTAAGAAGGTCTACCTATGTGTATATCGTCCTATTACTAGTAAAGCCGATTAAATCCACTTTTTGTGTAAAATAAATTAAATACAGTCCCTGACATGTCTTTCCGTGCTCTGTATTGTACTAAAATGAAATAAGTCCGAAATGTTGCTTGCAGGCAACAAACCAATTACTTTATTTGAAGAATTTATTATGATTTTTCGTGCATTAATAAAGTTTTAATTCCTGTTTTTACAAAACTTTTATTACTGGTCTTAACTGGTTTTACTAATAATAGGACGATAAATGAATTGTACGTTGATAAGTGAGTGATAGCTATATGACAGGATGTCAATGCTGTCATTCAACATTCTAACGCACTCCGGCCAAATAAATATATAATAAGTAAATACATAAGTAAATAAGTAAGAAAGTAAGAAATTAAGTAAATAAATAAATAAGTAAATAAATAAATAAGTAAATAAATAAATAAGTAAATAAATAAACAAGTAAATAAGTAAATAAATAAATAAGTAAATAAATAAATAAGTAAATAAATAAATAAGTAAATAAACAAATAAGTAAATAAGTAAGTAAATAAGAAAATAAGTAAATAAACAAGTAAGTAAATAAATAAGAAAAATAAATAAGTAAATAAATAAATAAGTAAATAAATAAATAGATAAATAAATAAATAAATAAACAAACAAATAAATAAGTAATAAATAAATAAGTAAATGAATAAATAAGTAAATAAACAAATAAGTAAATAAGTAAGTAAATAAGAAAATAAGTAAGTAAATAAGTAAACAAACAAATAATATGCGTACTGCAGTTTAAAGAGAACTGGAACATGGCAAAGTCTAAACCCGTGAAGGAATACTACTTCCAAAGGAAATGGGAATATGATTATTTTGTTGTTGAAGACGAAAGAATTGCTTGTTTACTGTGTCCCATCCAATTTATTTCTACTCGTCGTTTCAATATTAAACTACATTTCAACAAAGTCCATATTAAGAATTATGGAATGCACAAACTTTCGGGTAAGTTCATTATTACGAACTGTATATTGATTATTTATTTATATACTGTAAAATTAAGGGCGTCACTCGTTGTGTTCATTTTGAATTGAAATTAATAGTGACTTTCAAGGTTCATTACTTAAATGCTGTAATATTTTTTTTTCGTAGGTGATGATAGGAGGAAATTTTTCGAAAATCTAAACCAGGTTAGGTGCAAAGAAATCTCAAACTACCGACAGGAAATCTAGCATAATTGTAAACCTTGAAACGAGATAACGCATTATAAAAACAATTAATTTATTACAATCCTTTTTGAAAATTACATGCCACCACTGATGGATCTTTGACGACAAGAGAAGGTAAATACCTCTTTGCGGAAGTCGATCATGCCCAATAGAAGAGGAGTGAGACTGACGTCATATTTGTCCCTTCTTACGAGTTCTGCAGGCCTGTAATATGCTATATAAGTATTTCTGTCTTCATACTCCCCGCATTTAAATTTAACAAGGCGGAGCCTTCTCGTTAACTACTTCATAATCGCTTCCTCATTCCATGAGGCCTAGTCTGCAGACAACAATGCAATTTATAGTTGAAACGATTCACACATCAATATGACGCCAATGAGTTGTTTTAAATTGTAATGAATAATAATACGTCATTACAGAGAATTGTATTCATTTGGAAATTAGTACCACTATTAAGTAGGTATTTTAGAAATTTTCGTTCAAACTTTGACGCAACTTGTTCGTAACTTAATAATGGCAATCGCGTGGAAACAACTGTTATTCGTTCTTCAATAGTAAGCATACTCCTTGATTAACCTGAAACAAAAAGAAAATATTGCCGATTTAATGGAAATGAATCGAGACTTTTGGACCACCCTGTATTTCAAAGAAAGTAAAAGTATTCTCTGATAATTGAAGAAATAAAAACACAGATATAGAGTAAATACGATGAAAGAGTAATGGAACAGAGAAAAATTCTCTCCGGCACTGGGATTTTAGCCCGGGTTTTCAGCTCTACGTGCTGATGCTTTTTCCACTAAGCCACACCGGATACCCATTCCGGTGTCGGACAGAATCGTCTCAGTTTAAGTTCCAACTCTTGGGTTCCCTCTAGTGGCCGTCCTCTGCACTACGCCATAGATGTCTATGAACGTAGGACTGAAGTCCACACATGTGCTGAGGTGCACTCGTTATGAGTGACTAGTTGGCCGGGATCCGACGGAATAAGCGCCGTCTTAAATCACAAAGTGATCCCGGTGCCGGAGAGAATTTTTCTCCGTTCCATTACTCTTTCATTGTATGATGACGCAGAATATCTGCAGGGAAATATCATATGTTCTTCGGTACATGAAAATAATATATAGAATAAATAGTCTGCAATTAAACTAATTAATTAATTGTTTAAACATAATGAGTAACTTTAGGTGCAATAAAAACTTTTAATTTGCTTATAATGTTATAAAAAATGCATAAAGCTATAAAATGGCTTAATTATTTAGTAGCATGAAATTCTAAGCAGCTAAGTTGCGAGTATTAAATTGAACCTTGAAGATTATAATTAAAAAAAAAAAAAAAAAAAAGAGCTGAAAATATTGGATAGATATGCAAGACATGCAATTCAAGAGAAGTGCATGAGGCAAACTCTTCCTGTTGAACTTTGTGTCTCAAAAGTCTGAAATAAACAAAAAAATATATATGTATATTAAAATAAGCTGATAATATTCACAGAACATGACAAAGTTAAGTTATGCTTAATTACAATTCCGTTTGAAAACACATCTTTGTTCCGCGGACTCCTTTCAAAACACTCGCAGACGCCTAGGAGTCCGCGGACCACAGGTTGGTAACTGCTGCTCTAGCTCTTTAACCTGTGACGCAGGAGGTCAGAGTTCGAGTCCCGGTTACGTATGGAACTATTTATTGAAAAAAAATCGTGACACTTGCGGCACAGAGTGACTTTTCTCTCACAAAGACCTCGCTTTCAATAGACCCATGACCCAAGGAACTTCACAAACTCCCCGTTCAAGGCATATTGGAAGTATTGAATGCTCTCCACTAGATGGCAGCATCAGCTCTGTCATATCGATTTCATTACGGTTCTGAGCAAGCGCAGTACTGCAAAACAATGTATGTAGTCTATAAGCAGCTGCTAGATGTCGCGGTTGTCGCAGTAGTAGTAACTTTGTTGAAATATTTGCCGGTAGATGTCGGTGAAGTCAAAATTCTAGTAGAGTCATACAAATGATTGAATTCCACAATGAAATAGGTAATTATAAAGATTTCCTGTTAACGTCCACTCATTATTGTGAAAACGAGTGATTCTTTTTTTCAGTGGTAAATAATTAAGTTGCAAGCACAAGATGTGTTATATAACTTGTTCAATCTACGTAAATTATATTATTAACTCGATTTTGCGTGACTTTTATGGGTTATTTATTTACTAGTCATACCCGTGCCCTTCGCTGCACTTGTTGGAAATAAATATAAAGTAATTACGTAATTAAAATAGGACATTTGGTGCATGGATCATCCGTATTTTATATTCAATTCAATTCAATTTATTTGATCATTAGACATACAGTTTTAAGCTTCGTCAGAATATATTGAAAAACATATAAATACATTTTAAAAAACACTAATAACAGAAGCAGTAAAATTTAAGTAATACAATGAAAACACGAAATAATTTGAAACTTTTAAATTGAAGAAAACTAACTAAATTGCAATTAAAATTATTTATTAAAATACAATTTCATACAAATTTGTGTTGAAAAACTTAGTAACAGAATAAAAAGGATTATTTAATAACCAATTGTAAAATCTAGTTTTGAAGCTATTGATTGGTAATTTATAATATTGACTGGGGAGCTTATTATATAATTTCATCCCCATAATTAAAAAGTTTGTGTTGCTCTTGTGTAATCTACAATATGGAATATTTGATTTGATTTGATTTGATTTGATTTATTGATATAGTTCACAAGTACAAAGCTTAATAATATAACAAAAGATCTATAAACAAATGTAGTTCTACATACTAAAAAAACAATTTCCTAGACTCATTATTTTATCGCAAATGTCAATAATTTATTGGTTCAAACTTGCACTTACGTCTGGTTTTAGTGCATGTTTAAACCAATCGTGATAACCATTAAGACTTTAAACCTTATTTATCTGCTCCTTTTCACAATTTAATTGTAATTATTTAGGTCTTACTTTACATAATAACTTATTATTTCAAAAAATGTGCTCAGATGTCGACATACTGTAAGTCATGAACCTGAATTAGCTGACTCAATACATTCTATATGTAGGTTGTCTTTATTTCTTACAATATTTTCTTGTCAGCAGAAACGTTTGCGTAACTTCAATGAAGACTATCACATACCAGCTTAAACACAAACTTGCCAAGTTGCTTACATAATCAACCTCAATTTAGTTTCATAATTGTGTCTCATGTACTCATTATCAATTCATTACTATTATAATGCCTACTAAATTTATTATAAATGCATTATTATTGAAATTAAGGCATATTAGTATAGCAATTTATAAAGTCAAAATTATCTTCTGAACCTTTACTAAATAATATAGCTATCTGAATACATTAATAACTACCTTAATTCTCTATTTTCAATTTTTATTATTTTAAAACCTTGACGTAATTCTATCTTATTTTCAAAACCTGTCTGCTTATCTAATATGGAATATTAATTTGTTCACTATTTCTAATTTCATGATCATGTATATTGGCCACTAATGAGTAATTGTCGATATTTTGTCGAGTGTAAAGTACTAGATCATATATATACAAATTTATGATTGTTAAAATCTGTGATTGTCTGAAAAGTGGCCGACAGTGTTCCAGATAGTTTGATTTACATAAAATTCTAATGGCTTTCTTTTGTAAAATCAAGACGCTTCCAATTTTGGTTCCATTTCCCCAGAAAATTAGGGCATATGGAATTATCGACTGAAAGAAAGAAAAGTAGGCACACCTTAAATAATTTTGAGAAACGGAAGTCTTTAATTTCTTTAGCAAATATAAAACTCTTGATAGCTTTATGCATATGTATTCGATGTGCTTATCCCATGTTAAACTGGAGTCTATAAAAAGTCCCAGAAGGATAAATCCTTTTAATATGTTACTTAAGTGAGATTGTATTTAAATAATTCAAATACGACCAATATAATTCTATGCTATACATTAATCAGATCTAAACTCGAATGTATCTGTGTCTGGAATTCTATTAAGTCTAATGATTCGGTTAAATTGGAAATCATTCAAAGAAAATTTCTGTCGTATTTGCTTTTAGGTTTTACCAAATTCATCTGTTTTCAATTATAAGCGTACTTGTAAATGTTTTAACTTTTCTAGATTTTATGCTAGACGTATTACACTTTATTTGTTTGAAATATCTCAAAGAATAACAGCCTGAAATTAATGACATTACTTACGGTTGACTCTATATTGGATGAAAATATTCCCTAAAGCTCAGAACATGGAGCACGAAGTATTCGTCTACCTAGAAGCAAATGTTCCAGACTAAAAGAGGCTGAAGTGAAGGGAACTGACTTTGGCCGACAGACAAACTGTCACACATGATTCAGATTTGGAGCTACACTGATAAAAACAAGGCAACGTGGATTTTATTCAAATTTCTGTGCTCCAACACTCGTAAGAAGTACAAATGTGAGAACTATAGAGAAATTGGCAATACTGGGTGTTCAGTTCAAAATGTGTCATGGCTCGCTGTATGTCGTCATGTGGCTATCCGATGAGTCTAGAGAATTCAATCTTCCTACACTTCCGCAGAGGCGTATTACCTAAATGCGAGAGAAGTTGCCTAGCAAGTACGGCGTTCATTCTGAAGATTACTTACCGATACGTACGGTAACGTCAGTAGTGGCAAGAATGTGAACTGTTTGGAAACACGTACTGAAGTGAGTTTTTTTCTTACTGTCGGGATATGGGGAGAGGGTTAAGACGATTACTTACGTATTTGTTGACATTAACTTCGACGGTCAACATGGCACGGAGCATTTGATTTGTGTTGTGGAATGTTACCGTACGCAATCGATGATAACAAATACCCTGCGTACGACGTGCCCTCGCAAAACACAGTTCGAAAGAGGTTATGGTAGCACACAGACTTTACAGACCGCCATCTGTTGCTACGACATTCAAGTTATACCGTACACGTTCCCAAGTTCAGATCGAACGCCTTGATTAATAGGCAACTTCTCTAACATAAAAGCTGAAACTCGCTTCAAATCGCTGACTCACAACATTGACGTCATGGCACACTTTCAAATGAACACCCAGTAGTAATCTCACTAGAGGTTTTGATTTATCTAGAGAAAATCGAAACTCTAGTGGGATTTAATTGACTATTACACGATTAGAAGAAAGTATATAAAGATTAGAAGTAACGAAGTACTCCAATACAATAAAATATTAATTGACTTACGAAAATACAACTGTCTTCAAATGTATTATTGTACCATTGAATTCCGCTAGATGGCAATAGTGTGTTATGATTAGCTGTTTTCTTGTTATCAGTTGTGCCAATTATAGAATCTTCATTGAACACTGTGGAGGTTACTAGTCAAGAAGGCTTTGTTGATTGAGGTTCATTTTTATTAAAACAGTTGCATTCCACTTCAATCATCCAGATCCCAGTAAACAATCTCACTTGACAGATGATTTTCAATAAATCTTAGTATTAAACAATCTCTGATACGTGACTATCCATAACATCACACAGAAGAAGCTATAACATAACCTAATAATATAAACAAGTGTTAGAAAAGTTTTAATTAGGGATGATTAAATAAACAAGACAAGTTTTTAATTAAGGACGATAATAATTTTAAAAGGAACAATGATTGAAAATACAATTTTCAAATGTGAATGTTTTAGTGGTTGGTGGTTCAGTTGATGTTATATTGGACGTGTGCGTAAAAGAAGTGGAACTCGTTGATGTATATGGTGTATTCCTCAACTTATTCAGGATTTCCGAATGGTGCTCTTCATTTATTTGTAAATAGGGTTTCAGGGAAGATGCATAGCTATGACCAGTGATCTTTATTAAATCTTGTTCTTGAATGCCAATGCGAGTCATATGTGGAACTGCTGTGCATCGACTGGAGTGGTTTGTAATTTTCTGTTCTTTTGACTTCCAGACCAGTGCAGTTTGAAATGTTGGCAAACAAAGAAACAAATTCTAGGGTAGTGATAAAAATAAACAAATGCTAGGGACGCGATAAAATTAAACAAATGCTAGGGACGCGATAAAATTGTGAGATAAGCAGCCATGATTGGTTGAAAGACTTCCTTTCGTACCGTTTTATTGGTCAAAAGTAGTATGACGTAGTAAAAATGTAATAGTCTAGAGAAAATCAAAACTCGATTTGGATTTAATTCACTATTACACGATTAGATGAGAGTACATAAAGATTAGAAGAAATAAAGTACTCTGATACAATTAAATATTAATTGACTTACTGAAATTCTATTTCACTAATGTTACCTTCACCAAAACGTTTGAACGGAGCCACCATTTTCAATTGACTCTATGCTGTAAACAAATGACGATCGCAAAGCATGTTTTATAGTACCGTAAAGAATTTGCACTTTTCAATGTTGGCAAACAAAGAAACAAATGCTAGGGTAGTGATAAAAACAAACAAAAGCTAGGGGAGCGAAAAAATTGTGCGATAAGCAGCCATGATTGGTTTAAAGACGTCTTTTCGTAACGTTTTATTGGTCAAAAGTAGTATGACGTAGTAAAAGTGTAAAAGCCACTGAAATTCATGAACAATGAGCAGAAAGCTATTTTGTTTCAAGCTACCTTTATGAAATAAACCACGTTGCAATCTTCACGTTTCTCGAAAGATGTAAATGTTCTATTGCATATAAGCTTAATAGAAAAGTGGGCTTTTTACTTAGGGGGCTAGAAGTAGTACAGAATCTTGTGTCATGGGGATGAAACTACTGCTAAAATGAACAACTTCAGAGTTGAGAAAAAACAGATAGAAGAAAAAGGAAGTATGGAAGCATGACGTACTGAAGCTTACGACAACTTGAGAAAATATTCGAATATCCGCCTAGGGACACGTTTTAAAAAACGGCCGAACAACTTTTATGCTATCCAAGTTTAATAGCTTCGATAATTGAGGCTAACGCTGAGAGCAACGCAAAGGAAACTCCTGTTCTGAAAGTTATTTCGAAGGACATTTTTCTTCGGAAGAGTTCCAGCGAGAGCAATTCAGTTAATGCGTGGAGAAGGTTTTTATGGCGTGTGAATTGAAGAGCCTCTGGAAGACTATAGGGATTCTGCACTTGGTTCCCTGAACCAATATGGTTCCCAGTAACAAATATCGATATAGAGGATTTCACGTTAAGAAAAAAGCATTGGACATATGGAGGCTGTTCCATCAACTATTTATAAGTATTTTTCTTGAGAACTGGGAATTAATTAGTTTCCTTTAATTCATAGAACATGATTTAATTGAGAACTAGAGCGATTTCATGTGCTAACATTGTGTTACATCTCTAAAATTACCAGATATTTGATTTACGAATACCGGGGTAACAGCTAAATTGATGTAATAGCCTTCCGCTTTCTTGCCAAACATCTCCGGTGAGAAATTTAACAGACAAGTATGGGTGGTACAGTTGAGGCTAAGATTTTGCACTGTTAAAACACGTACGACGTTATCTGCTCTTATTATATAAAGTACACAAAATTTAACTGCCAGCAAAACAACAAAGACATTAGGTATGTAAATTAGTTCTTGTTTGATTATAATGTGAAGTTAGTAACGGAAAAATTGTGCAGTACATAATCCTAAATTTTTATTATAAGCGCTTTTTAACACTTAATAACGGAAAACATGTGCTGAACATAATCTTAAATCTGTATTTAAGCATTTCTTAACCCAATAAAATAATTGCATTGATGTTTGAGACAGTTCTATTATTATTATTATTATTATTATTATTATTATTATTATTATTATTATTATTATTATTATTAGCATTATTACGAGGCGCATCCAGAAAGTAAGTTTCCCTATTTCTTCTCCTTGAAAGTAAACGTAATTAGCCGTGTCAATTGCGCATACGTAACAGATCTATGACGTATCAATCATATGCCAGCCGGACAGGTCCCGCCTGGTGCCAGTAGCGTGGCAGCAGTGGTCCGAAATGGAAGCTCTTATTCCTTCTCCCGCCGCCTGCGAGGTTCGGTCGGTGATAAAGTTCTTTAATGCTCAAAGCATTGCGCCAATTGAAATTCATCGGCAGCTCTGTCAGGTCTATGGGCCGAACATCATGAGTAAGCAGACGGTGCGTCGCTGGTGTAGACAGTTTTTCGAAGATCGTCAAAGTGTCCATGATGAAGAGCGCAGTGGGCGACCGTCCCTCATCAATGAAGATCGTGTTGAGCTGGTGCGGGAGTGCATCATGGAGAACCGTCGCTTCACGATTACGGAGCTGAGCAGCCATTTTCCGCAGATATCACGATCCTTGTTGCATGAGATTGTCACTAAGCACCTGCTGTTCAAAAAAGTGTGTGCCAGGTGGGTGCCGAAAAACTTGACACCCGAACACAAAATGCAACGTTTAGGAGCCAGCACTGACATTTCTGCAACGGTATCACGATGACGCCGACGAGTTCCTCGACAGGATCGTCACGGACAATGAGACTTGGATTTCGCACTTCACCCCGGAAACCAAGCAGCAGTCAATGCATTGGCGGCATAGTGGATCTCCGGTCAGGACGAAATTCAAACAGACGCTGTCGGTACGGAAAGTGATGTGCACGGTGTTCTGGGACAGGAAGGGCATTCTGCTCATTGACTTCCTTCCAAGAGGTGAAACAGTGAACGCTAACCGTTACTGTGAAACACTGCGAAAATTGCGACGTGCCATTCAAAACAAGAGGCGTGGAATGCTTACTGCAGGTGTTGTGCTCCTCCATGACAATGCTCGTCCACATACGGCTCGGCGCACAGCAGCTGTTTTGACAGAATTTGGCTGGGAGTTGTTTGATCATCCACCCTACAGTCCTGATCTTGCTCCCAGCGATTTTCACGTTTTCTTGCACCTCAAGAAGTTCCTGTCCTCCGGTGAGCGTTTTGGCAACGACGAAGAGCTGAAGACGTCTGTCACACGCTGGTTCCATTCACAGGCGGCAGAGTTCTACGACAGAGGGATATAAAAGTTGATCCCACGATACGACAAGTGTCTCATTTCTGATGGTGGCTATGTTGAAAAATAGCTGAAATATTGCTGTACCTGTTGCCAATAAATGTTTTCCTGAAAGTGTGTGTTCTTTTAAAAAAAAAAAAATAGGGAAACTTACTTTCTGGATGCGCTTCGTATTATTATCATCCTTATTATTATCATTATTATTATTATCATTGTTATCATTATTATTATTATCATTATTATTATTATTATTATTATTATTATTATTATTATTATTATTATTACTACTACTACTACTATTTGTAATTGCAAGTGATCTCGATTAAAAAGAGTTAGTGTTCTCGATGTTTTTATTGCCAATTCTTATCTGCTTTCCATGGAGTAGTTGAAATGAGTTGTAAAACAAGGCTGATCACTTCACTTTTTCATTTCACGTAATATCCACTTCTGTACAGCTTTCTATAACACATAAATGATTTAATTTCACCAAACATAGAGTCTGATTGTATTCAGTACTGGGGGTTCAGTGTATGTCTCTTCTATTGATTGAAAGAATTATCGGGATATTGTGATCGCATTCATTAAACAGCGTTTTGTGTTATACTTACCGACACTAATGACAGCCTATGAGAATGCACCATGGGTGCATAATAGGATACGAAACTGCGATCAGCACCATCTAGTTTCAACAGGAAGAAACATTTATTCCGCAAAGAGTTGTAGTTTGTTTTTCAATTTACTTTATACTTCCTATCGAAGTAATAAATACTCGTAATAATTATACCACCAACAAAATCAGTGCCTGTCTTTCACAAATATTTTTTTTCAACAACAAATAAGAAGAGCTAAACACAATCAAATACATAGCACAAGAAAACGGATACAACCCTAACATAATAGACAACATAATACGTAAGATAAAACATAATCACAAAAAACATAAGAATACAACAGAAACACAAGAACACAAAAAAATACATCACACTAACATACGAAAACAAAAACACACACAAAATTGCAACCTAATTCAAGAAATTAAATTACAACATCGCATACAGAACAAATAACACTCTACGAAAACATCTCAACACACAAACAACACAAACAAACAAATACAACCACACAGGCGTATACAAACTCAAATGTAACACCTGCAACAACTTCTACATAGGACAGACAGGCAGATCATTTCAAACACGTTACAAAGAACACATCACAGCCATAACAAAATTACAAAACACCTCCACATATGCAGAACACATCACAAATGCTAACCACACCCACAGAGACATCAACACAGACATGGAAATACTACACATCCAACCGAAAAGCCAGAAACTCAACACACTAGAACAATATGAAATATACAGACACTCGAAAACACACAACTCAACTTCAAAACACACACACTCTTTGACTCTACACTATACCACACGAACGCACCCTCACAGGAAACAGAACAAGAGGCGCCAAGACCAACAACGACCAGTTCTGAAGATGACCCATAAACAGGTCGAAACATGTAAACGAGGTACGTTGGAGTTTAACACAGGAAAGTCTTATCATACATATTCCGAAGTGATACAGTGTTAAAAGTTGTGTAATCAAGATGTAGTCTATAATAAATAAGTTTGAATATGTTTCTTTGCATCGAGTCTGATGTACTTTGTCAGATCGACTTTAATGACATCATCAATGCTTTCTCTGTGAAGAAAGTGAGAACGAAATCTTTATAATCCACAAGTAAGATGCATGTATTTTAATCCAAGTAATTCATTCTTTTCTAAATTGTAACATTTCATTTAAAACTAATTTAAACTAAAGTTGACCTGTATAATAACTGCTTATAAATTGTTTCTGGGAGTTGGGGAGGTGGCAGATTTTAGCACTGCCTAGGAGCGTCACTATACCTAAATCCGACCCTGTCTGCATGACTCTGGCACAAGCTAACAAACTCAATAATTTAAATGCTTTTGGCTTGTGTTTCATTATGCAACATGTAGAATGTTATAGTGTTAAATTAACGTACTATATGACGGGTACAAGAGTCAAGCACGTCATAAATATGCCACAGGTATTCAGGCGGAAAGCTGAAGACCATCTACCTTTGCCAGAGCGCATAGCTTGCGGTGATATAGGTGTGGGATATGGCTGGATTTCAATTTACGTCGCCAAATCTATCTTCATCTCTGTCTTTCATTTTCCATTTGTGGCCATCGGGCTTCATTCTTGGCGACGATTATACTATACAGGGTGTTTAAAAAATACGGGGCATAATTTCAGGTATATATTTCCCACATGTAGACAATCAAAATAGTTCATTACAACATGTGTCCGGAAATGCTTTATTTCCGAGTTATGGCCTTCACAACATTGAATTTCACCGGAACCATACCTCATGTTTTAGAAGACACTCAACTGATCAATCGTCAACACATTCACTTCTTGCATGATGACGCTCCTGCACACTTCAGTCGTACGGCTCGCCGGTACTTGGATCGAAGGTTTCCTGATCGATGGATAGGTAGAGGTGGCCCAATTGCTTGGCCTCCACGCTCACCTGATCTGAACTCTCTCGATTTCTACTTGTGGTAACATTTAAAATCATTGGTTTATTCGTCTCCGGTGCCTGATTTGGAATCCCTTCGGAATCGAATTGTGGCATGTTCTGAGGACATACGCAATACTCCTGGAGTTTGGGATTGTGTTCGCAGGTCAATGAGACATCGATGTGAGGTCTGTATTCAAGCAGGAGGTGGACATTTTGAACATCTTCTATAATGACAACGACCTGCGGAAAGAAAAACGTTCCGGTGAATTTCAATGTTGTGAAGGCCATAACTCGGAAATGAAGCATTTCCGGACACATGTTGTAATGAACTATTTTGATTGTCTACATGTGGAAAATACATACCTGAAATTATGCCCCGTATTTTTTAAACATCCTGTATATATTAGTTCCTGAAGATAGTTTCTTGTTTCGAAATGTGCATTACGTGTGATGCAATATGGCAGTGATGTCAACTGATGCCCATAGGAGCAAGCGCGCGCTTTTGACCCAGGAGAGCCTGAGCGCTTTACAGCGGAAAGGAAAGAGACAGACGAAAGAGGTAGTATATGCCGCTTGGTCGAGCTATATTCAGGGATGGCCAGCACTGATTCAATGGATAAAGGGAAGAGAACTTATTAAAACTTTATCCATGTTAATTTTTAGATTTGTCTGAGAAGTATAAGTGCATTATAAGTTTTAATTTTAATGTTCATTTTTCACAAGTTTGCTTTTTTATTCATAAGGAATATTTTCTCAACTTTGTTTACAGAAAAGTGAAGTTTTCAGATATATTTGTTTAGTAGCCTTACAGGTACTAAAACAATGTTTTCGTAAATCTAATATATCGTAAATACTTATTACTGAAGATAGTGTATTAAAATGTTTGAAAATATTCGCATGGAAAATGTTTGTAAGGAAATGAATTAACAAAGCAAATACTGTTACATCAAACAAAATATATGTGCCTATGTGTTGGAAAACGTCAGCTCTATAGCTTCAGCAGACTTCGAGATAATTTAATATTCTGATAACAGAAAGTTTCGTACCAATATCACCTAAAACCATAATGCGATAAGAGTTTTATTATGTAATATTAGTTACAGTTAAAACACATACCTAGACAACTTTGCTTTGTACTATAATATTGTTTTGATTACTTTTATAAGGCTAAAGATACCATCAATATCAATTTCAACTTATCATGTCATATTCAGTGTCTTTCTTTGGGATAACACTGTCTTTATGAATGATGTGTTTAATTCACTTAGTACAGTATAGTTGTAGTTATTAAGGAATTTGTGTGAATATTCCTTCTTTACTCTTTAATATGTTATTAACGTTTAAAACACGACTGCAATATTAGGCTAAGAAATAGGTACATTTGTTTTACAGACAATATAGAAAATAACAAACAGAAAGAAGCCATATAAAAATAACGACATAAAATTTCACGTTCCGTTTGAAGTTTGTGCACCACTGTTTTCTTAATCCAACAGGCTGCTTATTCCCCCTAGCATACCTAGCGCTTAATGCCCGCGCACGACGTCAAGGTCAGAAAAATGCGCTTGCTTTGACGTCACTGCAATATGGACTGCAGGAATGGTGGTTGGAGTGGCGAACACATGCTGTCGGTTTCAGGAGTTTCCTCCACGAACCACTTGTATTTTTAGAGTTTCTGTCTGTACAGACTCTGAAACAAAATTTGGGCATCTGAATTTTCCAAGTTATAGTTATAACTTTCTGCGCATGCGCAGTATGTTATAATTGGAACTTGGAAAATCCAGATGGCCAGCTCAAATTTTGTTTCTGAGTCTGTACCTTCCCATTGTTGTCTACAAAACATAACGAGGGAAGTTTTTGAGAAAGTTAATTGTACTTCCTAAGATGTTTTCAACAGAAGATCAGATATTATTGCTGTTAATAAACATAAATCGGTGATCTTGGATCAAACTATACACTTCGAAAGAGATGATCAACAGGCCGCAAAAGTTGACCGTGAAACGAAAGATATTTATAAACCTTGTCCTTCTTATCTCAGTGTTAAATTCTTTAAATTATCAGTCTTATTGCCCACTGACTGCGCCAAAGATAAGATACTCGCTCTCAACGTTCCCATTACTTATTTCACACGCCAAAAACGGTGGCTTTCGTTATAACTAAGGCTCGGATGACTAGACATTTATAACAATGAAAATAGGCATGCAAAAAAGGCAATAAAACGTAAGAAAAAGGCACAATATTGTTTGAAAAAGGCGTTATTAATTTTAAAACGGCATAATATATTTTGGCAATAAATTTAAATTATATCAACATAACTCACATATTTACTTCGTAGGTGACACATGTTGACTTATAAAATACTTTTTTTTCGTGATTAAGTGTCTTTTCATAAACCTTGCATAACAAAACTGTTCCATCGGTTGAAAACACATGGGCACCAAATTCACTAACGTAAGGATGAAGTTTACTTTTCAATCGTTTACTGAATTTAGGCATTCTAGCTAACCGATCTTATACCTTCTGTCACCCGACAATAACTGGCTGTTCCTCACTCAAATTTCTTTCTCCTACAATAATGAACACGTGTAGCACAAAATTGTAACAGTAAGATTTGAAAATATGAAAGCAAACAATTGGAAATGTTACGTGACAACTTCTATGACAACGAGCTTAATATTTAAAATCATAAAGCTGATTGTTGGTATCGTGAAGACATGACAATATTATATTTGTAACTGTGGATTGTCGATCATTATTCATATTACACCAATAGTATTAAAGCAGATTATTAGCAGATTAAGCTCCGAAATAAATTACTTTTATTTACTATTGTTCGTAAAGTTGGTCATTGTTTCAGATACTTAAATTTGGTACACATTACATGAGAATTAATTAGAAAACCCCATGCACGGTGTGCGCGCATTTCAACTTATTATTATTAATTATAAAATTGCAAATAAACAGGAAATATTGCTTTAAAATGACAAAAAGGCATTTATTAGTAAGAAACACCTTAAAAAGGCAAAATTAAAAATTGGACCTATCACTTTGATTTACTCCAAATCACTTATATCTATGCAAATAATGATTTACTTCCACCCAGTAAAAAAGGCATTTTGCCAAGCATCCGGGCTCTACTAATAACCCATGAAAGTTGTCATGATAACCGTATTACTAAATTGAATTAAATTCAGGCAGCAAAATGTTATACGAAATTTTATTATGGAAAGCTGAATAATGTTTTTTTTTTTAAATATAGGTATCTTGAAAAACTTTTTTGGGGAATTTTTCAATTTGATTACTATGTGATTTATAGGTGGGAGACCAAATTATTTATTTATTTAC
Organism: Periplaneta americana; assembly: GCF_040183065.1. Taxonomy (NCBI): domain Eukaryota; kingdom Metazoa; phylum Arthropoda; class Insecta; order Blattodea; family Blattidae; genus Periplaneta; species Periplaneta americana. Next base: position 152,714,273 of record NC_091130.1, read on the forward strand.
TTATTTATTTATTTGTTTATTTATTTATTTATTTGTTTGTTTATTTATTTATTTCTTTGTTTGTTTGTTTGTTTATTTGTTTGTTTATATTTGTTTGTTTGTTTGTTTGTTTGTTTGTTTGTTTATTTGTTTATTTGTTTGTTTGTTTGTTTATTTGTTATTTGTTTGTTTGTTTGTTTTGTTTCTTTGTTTGTTTGCTTGCTTGCTTGTTTGTTTGTTTGTTTGTTTGGTTTGTTTGTTTGTTTGTTTATTTGTTTATTTGTTTGTTTGTTTATTTGTTTATTTGTTTATTTGTTTGTTTGTTTATTTGTTATTTGTTTGTTTGTTTATTTGTTTGTTTGTTTGTTTATTTGTTTGTTTATTTGTTATTTGTTTGTTTGTTTGTTTGTTTATTTGTTTGTTTGTTTATTTGTTTGTTTATTTGTTATTTGTTTGTTTGTTTATTTGTTTGTTTGTTTATTTGTTTGTTTGTTTATTTGTTATTTGTTTGTTTATTTGTTTATTTTGTTTGTTTGTTTATTTGTTTGTTTGTTTATTTGTTATTTGTTTGTTTGTTTGTTTGTTTTGTTTCTTTGTTTGTTTGTTTGCTTGCTTGCTTGCTTGTTTGTTTGTTTGTTTGGTTTGTTTGTTTGTTTGTTTGTTTATTTGCTTGTTTGTTTATTTGTTATTTGTTTGTTTGTTTGTTTGTTTGTTTATTTGTTTGTTTATTTGTTTATTTGTTTATTTGTTTGTTTGTTTATTTGTTTGTTTGTTTATTTGTTATTTGTTTGTTTGTTTGTTTGTTTGTTTGCTTGCTTGCTTCCTTGCTTGCTTGTTTATTTGTTTGTTTGTTTGTTTGTTTGTTTGTTTGTTTGTTTGTTTGTTCGTTCGGTTTGTTTGTTTGTTTGTTCGTTCGGTTTGTTTGTTTGTTTATTTATTTATATATTTATTTAACCTTGTAGAGGTAAGGCCATCAGGCCTTCTCTTCCCCTCTACCAGGGGATTACAAATATAATATTAAGAATACAATTACAATTATAATTACAATTAATATTGAATTTACAAATACAATAAAAATCAAAGTACTAAAAGATTAACTGATTAATGAAAGCTAGACAGTTTATTGTAAAAGTTACGAAGAGAGAAACACATTTTTTTATTAATTAAGTAAAAAGTAAACATACTCTACGCAATAAGAAAATGCTTAATAAGCTTGCTTTTGAACGCTACTAAATTCCGACAGTCTCTGATGTCACTGGGTAGGGTATTCCACAAGCGCGAGAGCGAGATTGTGTATGATGATGAATACGATGATGTCTTATGTGTTGGTATGGCTAGTATGCGGCTATTTTGCGTGCGTGTGAAGAGATTATGATATGATGACAGGTAACTGAAACGTTAGGCAAGGTAGGTAACTGTAGAAGTGTGAAGGACTTGGAAAAGGAGAACAAGAGAATGAAAATTTCTACGTTCGTTAAGCCGTAGCCAGTTTAGAGTTTGGGGTAATGTGGTCAGCGCGACGGACATCGCAGACGAAGCGAACACAAGAATTATGAACACGTTGTAATTTTTGCGACTGGTTGACATTGAGATCAGTCAGTAGAAAATCCCAATAATCGAAATGGGGCATTACTAATGTTTCCACTAGTATTTTCTTGAGTGATAGCGGAAGGAATTTTCGAATGCTGTTTAAGGAATGTAGTAAGGAAAGCACTTTTTTGGTAATATGGGTTACTTGGTTATTCCAGTTTAAATGCGTATCAAAGTAAACCCCAAGGTTTTTAACGCAGGAAGCAAAAGGGATTATTGTGTCGTTTAACTTGACTGGAAGAGCAGGAGTAATGTTGCATAATAGACGTTGATGTCCCACTAGGATTGCTTGTGATTTTCTTGCATTGAGAGTCAAACCACACTTTCTGGCCCACGCAGATATAGATTCAAGGTCCTCGTTAAGATTTTGTAGGTTACTGAGCCATATTTCAAATATTGCGCGTACATGATAATTAAAAAGAAATGTCAATATCGAAATGTTTTGTGTTTATTTTTTTTATATTTAGTATTTAGTATTTATTTATTTAACCTGGTAGAGATAAGGCCGTCAGGCCTTCTCTGCCCCTCTACTACTATAACATGAACAATAAGATTACAATTAATATTAAATTTACAATTACAATTACAATAAAAATTAAAGTACGACAAGAATACCTGATTAATGAAAGCTAGACATTTTATCATAGAAGTTAAGAACAAAGAATATTTTTGTATTTACTAAATTACAAATTAAACCTACAATAACAAAATTCTATAGTGATGAAATTACCGGATATTGAAATATTTTGTGATAGATTAAGAGAACTATTTACAAGAAACCATGTCTGAACGAGTCTCAATTACTGAACAAGTGCCTAGTAAGTTTGCGTTTGAATTCAATTTTATTTCGACAGTCCCTGATGCTAGCAGGTATTTATTTATACGAAGTTTGATCAAAAGTGTTTCTTACGATTTAAAGCTAATACAGGAATTTTACGAAATATTTTGAGCTCTGACCTATTTTGCTGCCGGTGTGCGGTTGCATCGCCGTTGCAGTCATGGCAACGAGACGGGCTTAAAAAGAATATATTAGATGTCACTTTTTTAATTTTAGGCTAAGTAGTTCTGCGGCTTCACGGCCTGGAGCGCTAGCAGCAGAATTCATCCCGTTTCAGAGGACCGCATGCAAGGGGAGGGCTTCCCCTTAATTATACGCTTTATCTAATTCTCTGACGGTCTTTATGCTACCCACAGCCTACACTAGTCTGTCTGCGCAAGCCAAGTCTTCCTGCAGACCCCAATTTGATGTATTTGCAAGTCACAAGCGTGTTTATTCCGCAACGTATCCCAACGTAATCTATCCCTATTCTAGTCTGTTACAGTCTGTTGTATTTACATTCTGTAAAATTTCTTTCTTTTTTTTTTTCTGAAAGTCGAATATAAAAATTAGAAATAAATATATGGACATCTCAGTTCAAAAGGGAAACTACTCAGAATTTAAAGTTTTGATAAACCTGCACTTCAAAAATTTTTGTTGCTATAATGAAATCAAAGAATCTTTGCAATTACTCTTTATTTTATTTTATTTTATTTATTTATTTTTATATTTAATTTAATTAAATTAATTTACTTATTCAATTTAATTAATTAATTAAGTTATTTATTTATTTTATTTTATTATTTTATTTACTTACTTGCTTACCTTCTTACTTCTTTAGTTTAATTTAATTTAACTTAATCTATTTAATTCAATTTATTTAATTAATTTATAATTTAATTTTATTTATTTATTTTGTTTATTTTATTTATTTAATTTTATTTATTTATTTAATTTCATTTATTTATTTTACTTATTTATTTATATTACTTATTTATTTATTTTTATTTATTCACCTATTTATTAATTTATTTATTCGTTATTCATCTATTTATTTATTTATACGCTTATTTATTTATTTATTTATTCATTTATTCATTTATTTATTTATTTACTTTTTATTTATTCATTCATTAATTTATTTATTCATTTATTCAATTATTTATTTATTTACTTATTCATTCTTTCATTTATTTATTCATTTATGCATTCATTTATTCATTTATTTATTCATTCATTTATTCATTAATTCGTTAATTTATTTATTTATTTATTTATTGTTTTATTCATTTATTTATTTATTCATTTATGTATTTATTTATTTATTTATTTATCTATTTATTCATTTATTTATTCATTCATTCATTTGTTTATTCATTTATTTATTTATTTATTCATTTATTTATTCATTTTTTATTTATTTATTCATTTACTTATTCATTTATTTATTTATTCATTTATTTATTTATTTATCCATTCATTTATTCACTTATTTATTTATTTATTTATCTATTTATTCATTTATTTATTTATTCATTTATTCATTTATTTACTTATTCATTTATTTATTTACTTATTTATTTATTCATTCATTCATTCATTTATTTATTTATTCATTTATTTATTCATTTATTTATTCATTTATTGATTCATATATTCATTCATTTATTCATTCATTTATTTATTCATTCATTAATTCATTTATTCATTTATTCATTCATTCATTCATCCATTCAATTATTCATTCATTCATTCATTCAATTATTCATTCATTCATTCATTCATTCATTTATTTATTTATAGTAAATTTCAAATGAATACAAGTTAATACAATGAAAGATAAACTAGCCCACTTCTGAATGAGTAAGACTCGTGCTCAGGAGGGGATTCCAATACAGACAAAAATAAAATTAAAATTGAGAGTGAATACAGATTAAATAGTGTTTAATATGTTTAAACCCAAACAATAGAGCCAGTACTTTTTTTTAATTATTTGGGAGAGGATTCGTGGTTAAAATAATATTAGAATAAGGTCTTTTTAATAATCTGGGACCTTGACTCATGCTATGATAAAAAGCTACATTGGTTTTACATTTTGGTTCAGACAAACGCAGAGAATTCATATTTTTAGTTCTATATTTATGTATATACCTTTCAAAGTTATTAAAATTTCTATGAAAATATTTTAATAAAATAAAATAATAAATTTGTTTAATGTTGAAAACTTTCAAATGTTAAAAAACAATTCAATTGAGTAATTTTCATCTTTTTTAAACTAATTTTAAATACTTTTTTCTGTAGTAAAATTAACGGATGAAGATTGGAAAGTATATACTACAGTAGGCCCTATAAGTTTCAAATGGGATGTGTTAATTAGATTTTTCACAGCAAAATAAAGCTTTAAAATTTCGATTTCTAGAAACTTTAAATTTTGTGTTATTTTCCTTTTGAACTGGGACGTCGATGTATTAAAATTCACAAATTTTCGCAATCAGTATTAAAATATTTATTAATGTTATAAAAGGACTTACGTATGAGCCAATCAAAGATAGTTCTTTTAAATTCTCCCTTGATCATACAATACAAAGGACGGGAAATTTTATTAGACACGCTTAAAACCACGATTTCAAAATTATCTCTAGAGTTACTTAATCTGGAATGAGGTAGGCCTATATCAAACAGACCTTGATGTCTGGTGTCATAATTTGAAAATCACTTCTCATATCATACTTGTGAAAGTTTTGACGGACATAATATTATAACAATTTGTAGGCTTGCTCCAGATATGAAGGGTAGCTGCGTATATATTGGCAAATATATTGTGTAGAACGAATGTGTTTTAATTATAACTTTATGTTTCTATAGCAACTAATTTGATTTTTCTTTCCCTTTTTTTTATTTTCCACTGTCATATATTTCTACAGTAACGAATTTGATTTTTCTTTTCCTTTATTTATTGTACATTTATATTTCCATAGTAACGCAATGATTTCTTCTTTTTCAGGTAAGTGTTGCTTGGCAGTCACATTAACAGTAGTGCAGATTCTGGTAAGTTAATACCAATATTTTTATTACATTTCAGGTTTCTTTAATGTTTGAATCATCTTTCGATAGACCGCAATCTCTTTTGTTTTCGTAAAATATCGAATTCTCTTTCCAAGTGTGTCTGTTATTTGATAATACTCAGAATTTAAAAATGTTTTTTTCGTAATTGGGCATAATTTTCTGGAGCAATGTTCCTATTCACAATTTTTTTTAATTTGTTCTAACATTTTCAAAATATAGTAGACTCTTTTTAATTCGAACTTTTAAAGAGAATTTGAAGAACAATTTATAATAACCAGCAAATTATTTTATTTTTGAAAATTCATTTTTAAAGTAAAATACAAAAAATGTTAGAATACTTAATTTCTGACGGTTTTTTTTTTCCATATTCATATAAAACTTAGGCTACCAAAAGAAGAAAACTTACGGTAACATTAAACTTGTGTTTGCTTCACGCTTCGACATTGTGACCGCAGAAGTGCCAGTAACAAACTAACTTCTGTAGGCCTAAATACAATGATGAAAATTTCTACAAATTTTCTCTCTTTGAAGTTATTAACTGGTGGGTAAAAGAAAAAGTGTTACAAAGCGTTGGACATCACGCCAGTAGTTTTACCTACGATCAGTAACTGGGTAAGATACGAAATCTGTTAACAGTAGCAACGAACTCTTCCTGTTCCATTAACTGTTAATCACTGTGAAGTTTAAGGATAGAACTTGTATTGCTGAAATAATTGAGAACTGAAGAGTACAGGGGAAAACATGATAAGTCACGTTTTACTGTTTTTACAGGAGAGCAAGTTAAAAGTTTCAATATATTATTTTAATGTACCGAAGTACATATGATATTTCCATGCAGATATTCTGCGTCATCGTAAAGCATCAGCATGTAGAGCTGAAAACCCGGGTTCAAATCCCGGTGCTGGAGAGAATTTTTCTCTGTTCCATTACTCTGTCATCGTATGATGACGCAGAATATCTGCATGGAAATATCATATGTACTTCGGTACATTAAAATAATATATAGGCTATGATATGCGTAAATGACTTAGTGATTTAAGACGGCGCTTATTCCATCGGATCCCGGCCAACTAGTCACTCACAACGAGTGCACCTCAGCACATATGTGGACTTCAGTCCTGCGTTCATAGACATCTATGACGTAGTGCAGAGGGCGGCCACTAGAGGGAATCCAGTAGTTGGAACTTAAACTGAGATGATTCTGTCCGACACCGGAATGGGTATCTGGTGTGGCTTAGTGGATAAAGCATCAGCACGTAGAGCTGAAAACCCGGGTTCAAATCCCGGTGCCGGAGAGAATTTTTCTCTGTTCCATTACTCTGTCATCGTATGATGACGCAGAATATCTGCATGGAAATATCATATGTACTTCGGTACATTAAAATAATATATAGCTCATGATATGCGTAAATCACTTCGTGATTTAAGACGGCGCTTATTCCGTCGGATCCCGGCCAACTAGTCACTCACAACGAGTGCACCTCAGCACATATGTGGACTTCAGTCCTGTGTTCATAGACATCTATGACGTAGTGCAGAAGGCGGCCATTAGAGGGAACGCAAGACTTGGAACTTAAACTGAGATGATTCTGTCCGACACCGGGATGGGTATCTGGTGTGGCTTAGTGGATAAAGCATCAGCACGTAGAGCTGAAAACCCGGGTTCAAATCCCGGTGCCGGAGAGAATTTTTCTCTGTTCCATTACTCTTTCATCGTAAAAGTTTCAAGTTAAAAGTGCTATTGTTCTTGGGTAATCATTTTTTCAGATTTATTTGGCCTAATGGGGTTGGTATTCTGTACAGTTAAATTACACTAATATACACTATCTGAACTATTACATGACATCTAAAACAGAAAATATATAATTTTGGACTTATCACGCTTTTCCCCTGTGTTCTTCATCTGAGGTTTCCACGAAAATCTGTTCGAATTACTCTAGGATATCACATAAGACATTATTTTTGTTGAAAGCAATAATACTGGCTTCGAATTATCTAAATACAGGGTGATTCACGAGGAAAGGTAAACAATTTAGGATACGATATCTTAGGCCATTTTGAGTGAAAAAGTTCATATGAAAATAGGTCCGTTTTCGAACGATGGCGGAACTAGATGCATTTTTTTGGTAAAATGTCTCGCCCCAATGTGAATCAGACGTTACCATATGCTGCTGACGTGAAACAAGGTCATCGATGAATGAAGTAACATTGGAATCTGCATTGTGAGCGATGTAGATAAGAGAAGAGAAACAATCCGGGTGGTGGGGCATTAAAAATGTTACAAAAGATACGCTATCACTTATCGGTTCACAGCAGTTCAGTCAGTTACCTACAGTACAGTAGTTATACAGGTACAGATATCGAAAGTGTTAAGTTGTGTTTTTCAAGATGTCTTATAAATCTTTTGACTGCAGAATACGCCGATATTGTATATGTTTATGGTTTGTGCGTTAGAAGTTCCTTGCGTGCCGTCGCTGAATATGAACGACGCTTTCCGAACAGAAGGGTACCATATCGAAGAGTATTTACTGTATATGGGGTTGGATGAAAGACTCGGTATAGCAAAGGAACGGGGAAACGAGAGAGGCGCTAATCGACCTATTTTGGATGCGGCATAAAGGCAGCCACGTGCAACTCTCCCGAGCGATGAGCGCGATACACGCCCGAGCGCAACAATGCATTGAAGCAGAAGGCGGTACCTTTGAAAATGTGCGAAAACATCGACCCCGACTTCTAGAATACTAGGTATGTATGCATACGTGAATATAAACTTTAAATTTGTCCGTTATCTGTCTCTAAACGCGAGTTAATACAATGGATCTCGGAAGTTTTTGTGAAATCAAAGAGCCATATCTCCGTAACCGTTCGAAAACGGACCTATATTCATATGAACTTTTTCACTCAGAATGACTTCAGAATTCACATCCTAAATTTTTTACCTTTCCTCGTGAATCACCCTGTATATGATTCTAAAATTCGACGGGCTAAGCGCTGTGGACTTGGCTGCATTTCTGCTCGAACACGACTGACATTCTCAGGCGTTCGGACGGTTCTTGGCCTACCTGACGGTTTCTTGTTTTCCACTTTTCCATGTTCCCTCCAATACTGGACTCATCGCACAATTGTCCGTCTGTCAGGAACACGATGATGACGATGCCCTTTGCGAAAGAAGCGTTGAACTGCGATTACACTATCTAAGCCAATAAAAGCTTCCACATCCTGAATGCGTATCTGTATGGGCTATTCCATATGAAATCGATCAGTAAAAAACCTCGCATTTTTTTAATACTCCAATTTTTCCCTATTTATACAAGGTGCTGAGGAGAATGCATTTTCAAAAATATACTTTCGAAGGCCAAACGGTTTTCGTACGATTGAGCGACAAATTTAGCGTATTTTATAAAAACATGCCTCTTTTAGCGCTCAGAAATCTGGAACCATTTACTGCAGAACATTGAACGGGAGCTCATTTTGAAGCTGACATTTGGTAGGTTATGTTAAGAAGTAATACTTATTTTTATTGTATACAGAGAGACAGATAATCTTATTTTACTTACTTTTAGGCTTTTTGCTGATTTGTAAAAATGTAAAAATATATTGAGAAAAAACCTTGCATTATTAAGAGTGATTCGGCATTGTTTGCTTAGTGGTACGGCAATACGTTTCGAGAGTATTAAATAGATTATTTTCACACGCCTAGACTTTAACGGCGCAGTACTGCACGCACTGGCCGAGAGCTGAAGATAAGCGAGCGTTGGGCGTCATTGTACTCCTGTGTTTATGAAAACCTGTGATAAAGCTAGCACAGCCATGACTGCTAGACGACACATCACGTGTTTATGTCTCCTGGCCTTGTTTGTCTCGGCTAGCTCCCGCCTCACAGTCAGCTGGTTAGTTCACGCGCGTACTATTTATTTTCTTTATTTGATATTTTCAATACTTTCTTATCAACGGTGCACCAGTAAAAAATATGTGTTTATTTGTACTTTCAATGCGGAATCTAACCATATATTTTAAAATTATTTTTTCGTGGTCAAAGGCGGTTTAATGAAGAAAAATCTAAATTTCTCCATTTCCATAAAAAGTAAGAAAAACTGTTTACATGTCAATATAAACTTTAATTTCTCAGCATCAAAATAAACCATGATTTTGATCATTGGGTGAAAGGGTTTCGGAGCTACAACAGTTTAAAGTTGCTAATTTTATGAAAATACGATAAATTTAAATATTTTTAATTTAAACACTATGAAGTTCTGATGCATCAAACTTTGCACAAAGCATTGTATCACAGTTGTTAACGGACAGAAAAAGTTTCATTGTATTTAAAAATTGCAAGATCAATTTTCTCTATATTTCGGTCGATTTGAGATGGAATAGCCCGTATGGACCACTGATTCATCACGAATGAACTGTCAGACGTCTTGGAATAAACAAACAATTCCAAAGCCCCCGTTGCTATGATGTACTGCTATGCAGCGTTGTATTATGTAAATAGACCATATATTTTGCTCCACCCTGTACATCTGAATAAGCCACGGCTGTCCTATAACTATGGGATAACAAGAAGTAACTCGTAGTTGTAAGGAAGATAATGCATTCTCGTGTTGTGCATAAGACATAGGGTGTTTATAATTAGTTTCATCAGAAGTTCGAAAACCAACATGCTCTCCTGTCTTTGAACATGATATTCTTTCACGCAAGCGCCGTATCTGTTACACAGCATTGTTGAACCGCTCCTAGAATGTAGTAACTGGATTGAATGTCTTCCTGGTAGCCTCATACCAGCTCTTCACTCAATGAAGAAAAATATCACATAGTCGTAAATATAAGTATTACATCTGCAGCCATTATTGTCGTTCCCTGATTCGAATGTTTGTAATTTTTTTTTCCTTTTTAACGGTTTCATTTAATATTACTGTTGCTTGTTTGACTATATCTTTATAAAGGACTTTGTAATAAAGAACTACATAATTTCAGTCAGATAAAGAGAACACTTTTGTATTAATGGACGAATATCCATAAAAATCATCTTTAACGGTTTGCTTTAATATTCTCATTGGTTGCTTGGCAAGTAAGCGATTTAGCCCTTATCTGCTTATAAATTATTAATCATTTTCCATATCTCATTCAAATTTATATGACAATTTTTGTAAGGATTGAAATGTTATAACTAGGGAAAGGGATTTGGAGTATTATAAAGAATGGTGAAACGTAGTATAGATATTCGTAGCTCAGTGACTGTCAAGCGAGCTGCGTGGACGAGTACAGTCCACTTCATACAAACTTACATGCAACGTCTGTAAATATATTTCAGAATAAACAAATGGAATAGTTTAATGACATATAGTGACCTACGTACATAATCTGCATTTCTTTTTGAACTACATGTGCTTTTCTTCGCAACGCACAAGACATCAATAAACAACATTACAAATATACGTAATTAAATATGAACCTCTGCATCTTCGCGTGTCAGTGGACATATAGATGTTGATAGACAGTTGTCTTCTGTATGGAACTCGCCTCTGAATATGTAGATCCAAACGAAATGGCATTTTCAATTAATGCTATGCCTTGTTATAATAAATTGTAAATATTATTTTCAAATTTTCAAAATACAACTTTGCTCTGTTGCAAGGAAGGAAATTTTGTAACATGGAAAAACTCCGCTCTCCATCTGCAGAGACAATTAGAGAATACTTGAAACAAGATACGTCAATTAAATTCACATGTTGAATGACGTCACTGGGACACGTCTTTGTTAGTACATCTGAAATCCGACTAAGAATATCGTATCCATCATTTTTAATGAAAACTTTGTTCATTTTTTCACCAACACGTTTTCCTATTTCACCTTCTACTGCACTCAGTTTATTTACTATAGTCCTCATAATATTTATTTGCTCAACTAGTTCTACTCCTGACTTTCCTAATTGAATAATGGCATCCGGTAAATATCCAAAATTTGACTTAATATCCGTGACTTCTTTCTCGATTGTTCTATCATTTAGCAGTTCCTGGCGTATTTGAATCGCAGCCTCGTCATCGGTATCGAAAGACTGGACCACTTTCTTCACAGATTGGAGGTGACGTGAGTAATAATTGCAAGCTTCTAACCATGACCCCCATCTCGTAGGAAATGGACATGGGGGAAGCGACAATTTAGGGAATTGTTTCCTGAATTTTGATACTTGATCTGGAGGTTTTACAAATATAGTCTTTCAATACTCTATTGTTAGTTGGTTTCACTTTCGGCATTGTACCTGCACTTCACTACTCTGAACTGCAAACCTGCATGTTGAAGTTCTTATGCGACAACTGTCCCGTTCACCTGTTGTTGACGTGTAGAGACCTACGAGTATGTCATGGAGGGGAGGACTTGGTATAAAGGGTTGTAAACAAACGACTGTGTAGATGCCAATACTAGCCTTTACTACTCCAAATTCCGTTCCCTAGTTATAAGGTACGATTTTATCAACAGTAATCTCACTAGACGTTTTGATTTATCTAGAGAAAATCAAAACTCGAGTGGGATTTAATTGACTATTACACGATTAGAAGAAAGTATATAAAGATTAGAAGTAACGAAGTACTCCAATACAATAAAATATTAATTGATTTACGAAAATACAACTGTCTTCAAATATATTATTGTACCATCTCAACATTACAAATATTACGCTAGATGCATACTAGATGGCAGTAGTGTCTTTATACAGACACTGTAATGATTACTATTCAATAAATCTTAATATTAAACAATCTCTGATACGTGGCTATCCATAATATCATATAGCAGAAGTTCTTTTTATCCTCTCAGAGCAGAAGCTATAACATAACCTAACTAATATACACAAGTGTTAGAAAAGTTTTAATTAACGACGACGACATAAAAAATAAATATGAATAATTTTAAAAGGAATAATTATTGAATGTACAATTTTCAAATTTGAATGTGGTTGGTGGTTCAATTGATGTTATATTGGACGTGTGCGTAATAGAAGTGGAACTCATTGATTTAGGCCTACATGGTTTATTCAACTTATTCAGGATTTCCGAATGAATAATTTTAAAAGGAATAATTATTGAATGTACAATTTTCAAATTTGAATGTGGTTGGTGGTTCAATTGATGTTATATTGGACGTGTGCGTAATAGAAGTGGAACTCGTTGATTTAGGCCTACATGGTGTATTCAACTTATTCAGAATTTCCGAATGAATAATTTTAAAAGGAATAATTATTGAATGTACAATTTTCAAATTTGAATGTGGTTGGTGGTTCAACTGATGTTATATTGGACGTGTGCATAATAGAAGTGGAACTCGTTGATTTAGGCCTACATGGTGTATTCAACTTATTCAGGATTTCCGAATGATGCTCTTCATTTATTTGTAAATCGGATTTCAGAAGATGCATAGGTATGATCAGTGATTTTTATTAATTCTTGTTCTTGAATGCCAATGCGAGTCATATTTGAAACTGCTGTGCATCGACTGGAGTGGTCTGTAATTTTATATATATATTTGACGTCCAGACCAGCGCAGTTTCAAATGTTGGCAAACAAAGAAACAAATGCTAGGGACGCGATAAAATTGTGCGATAAGCAGCTATGATTGGTTGAAATACGCCCTTTCGTACCGTTTTATTGGTCAAAAGTAGTATGACGTGGTAAGAGTGTAATAGTCTACAGCAATCTCACTAGACGTTTTGACTTATATACAGAAAATCAAAACTCAAGTGGGATTTAATTGACTATTACACGATTGAAGAAAGTATATTAAGATTAGAAATAACGAATTACTCTAATACAATAAAATATTAATTGACTTACGAAAATACAACTGTCTTCGAATGTATTATTTTACCATCACAACATTACAAATATTACGCTAGGTGGCAGTAGTGTATTATGATTAGCTGTTTCTTGTTATCAGTTGTGCCAACTATGGAATCTTCATTGAACTCTGTGGACTGTTACTAGTCAATAAGACTTTGTTGATTCAGTTTCATTTTTATTAAAACAGTTACATTCCACTTTAATTATCCGGATCCCAGTAATCAACGTCACTTGACAGATGATTTTCAATAAATCTTAGTATTAAACAATCTCTGATACGTGACTATCCATAATATCATATAGCAGAAGCTATAACAAACATAACCAAAATAATATAAACGAGTGTTAGAAAAGTTTTAATTAGGGGTGATGAAATAAACAAGAAACATTTTAATTAACGATGATGAAATAAAAAATAAACATGAATAATTTTAAAAGAAACAATTATTGAAAGTACAATTTTAAAATTTGAATGTTTTAGTGGTTGGTGGTTCAGTTGATGTTAAATTGGACGTGTGCGTAAAAGAAGTGAACTCGTTGATGTACATGGTGTATCCCTCAACTTATTCAGGATTTCCGAATGGTGCTCTTCATATATGACCAGTGATCTTTATTAATTCTTGTTCTTGAATGCCAATGCGAGTCATATTTGAAACTGCTGTGCTTCGACTGGAGTGGTTTGTAATTTTTTTGTTTTTTGACGTCCAGACCAGTGCAGTTTGAAACGTTGGCAAGCAAAGAAACAAATGCTATGGAAGTGATAAAAAGAAACAAATGCTAGGGAAGCGATAAAATTAAACAAATGCTAGGGACGCGATAAAATTGTGCGATAAGCAGCCATGATTGGTTGAAAGACATCCTTTCATATCGTTTTATTGGTCAAAAGTAGTATGACGTAGTAAAAGTGTAATAGTCTACAGTAATCTCACCAGAGGTTTTGATTTATCTACAGAAAATAAGAACTCGAGTGGGATTTAATTGACTATTATGCGATTAGAAGAAGGTATATAAATATTAGAAGAAATAAAGTACTCTAATACAATAAAATATTAATTGACTTACTAAAATATGTACTAAACTGTCTTGGAAATGTATTATTGTAGCATCTCATCATTAAAAATATTATGCTAGATTACAGTAACGTGTTATGATCGGCTGTTCTTTTGTTATCAGTTGTGCCAACTATACAATCTTCATTAAACTCTATGAGCGATTACTAGTCAAGAAGGCTTAGTTGATTCACTTTCATTGTTATTAAAACAGTTGCATTCCACTTCAATTATCAATATGTATTAAACAATCTCTGATACGTGACTATCCATAATCTCATACAGCAGAAGCTGTAACATAACCTAAATAATATAAACAAAGATAAGGGTTAGACAAGTTTTCTTTCATTCATTCATTCATTCATTGTTCTGCCCAAGGGCAGGTCTTTCACTGCAAACCCAGCATTCTCCAATCTTTCCTATTTTCTGCCTTTCTCTTTGTCTCCTCATACGATCCATACATCTTAATGTCGTCTATCATCTGATATCTTTTTCTGCCCCGAACTCTTCTCCCGTTCACTATTCCTTCCAATGCATCCTTCAGTAGGCAGTTTCTTCTCAGTCAGTGACCCAAACAATAATTCTTCTTGATCAGTTTCACCATCATTCTTTCTTCACCCACTCCTTGTAACACAGCTTCATTTCTTATTATGTCTGTCCACTTCACACATTCCATTCTTCTCCATATCCACGTTTCAAATGCTTCTATTCGCTTCTCTTCACTTGGTCGTAATGTCCATGTTTCTGCCCCATGCAAGGCCACACTCCATATAAAGCACTTAAGGATGTTGACATAAACATGAATCATTTTAAAAGGTACAATTATTGAAAGTATAATGTTTGCAAACAAAGAAACAAATGCTAGAGAGGTTATAAAAGCAAACAAATGGTAGGAAGGTGATAAAAATTGATTGATAAGCAGCCATGATTGGCTGAAACACGTCGTTCCGTAGCGTTTTATTGGTCGAAAACAGTATGACGTAGTAAAAGTGTAATAGTCATATTAATAACATACTTATTCGATTTGTGGAAATGTTATTACATACAAGCATTTAAACTATAAAATTTATTAATTAAAAAGTATATAATATTTTATGCTCGACCATGCCGAAATGTAGTAATTATACACCTGGTAGCAGCCCTTTAATGGACCTCATTAAAGTACACCTATTCATTAAAGGTCAGGTGTTCCACCAATCAGAAAACACCACTGTAGCAATATGAAGGCGCAAGTATCGATTATTCTCGGATATGCAATCGAAAGACAACTAGCGAAACGTCACGGAGGCTGGAAATCCAATACTGTCGCAGAAGGTTATGTTCTGTTACTATAATAATTAGCGTTAATTGTAAATAATATTCAAATAAATTCAATTTGGCATCTCGTTTTTCAATGTCTAAATCAATTTCAAGGTTATATCAAGATTAATGTTTATTTTACTCTCTAGATTATATCAAGGTCAATGACATTTGTTTCTAGGAAAAAATCAATACTTTCGCGTCTGCTCACATCTCACAATTTACGAGATATTGCACAAGGTCATTTCCGCTTCCCCGTCAGATAAGAATAACATGAATACTTATGAATAATTTCAAATTAGAAATATGGTCGAGCTTAAAAAGTCGTACGAAACTTGCCTATAATGGTAATTAAGACGCTCGTATGAAAACATACTCGCGTCTTAATTACTACCATTATAGGCTCGTTGCATAATGTACTATTTATGTTGTATGAAAATATGTTTTGTGCGAGATCGTGCGTATTTGCTTGTTTTCCGCACAGAACCAATACGCGGTAAGTGTGAAATACCACATTCAGTATTCCCAACGTAACACACACAACAATTTCCCTATTCTTACCGCTTAAGCGTCACATTCATTTTACTGCTTTAGGCTTTTAACATATTATTTTTATAGACGTTCAATATAGTAATAATTATAAATTGGAAATTTACCACTGCAATTTCACCTAAATTGCACTGTTAATTATTGTTTTTAAATATTTAAAAAATTAAGTAACAACACCTCAAAAGTTACTGCATTTGTAATGTAACATTAAGGAAGCCGTGAAAAAATCAACAGGATTCCAGACTCATCATAGAATGAGGGAAAAAAAAAGACAGACGTATATCACGGCCTGCTGCAGTATAGTTAACACAGAAAAAATTTTATAGGAACAATGTTGAATATAGATATATTTGTTTTCCAAAGTTGCCGTCATTGAACAGAAACCAAGATGGAGATTTCATTGCAACTAATTAGAAATTTCTCTTTCGGGTATGTAATAAACGATCTTCGCACAAAATAATGTACGATACACGAGCGGTATGTTTGTTTTCATGTTCTCGGAAATTAAAAAAGCTCAACTACGTTTCGCTTTTTCAATCTTTTCCTCGAACATGAAAACTTCAACATACCGCTCTTGTAACGTATATTACTATTATGTATAATATAGAAATAAAACGTTATTTTTATAGGCGGATGGACACGAAATGATTCCAATTACATGCATGTAATTATAGCCCAGAAATAAGCTACAGTATAAACGAATATTGGTAACGAAGTAAATGTATTATTACCATGGAGACGGTTGGCGTGTTCATTTTCCTAATACTCAATTTCCTAGGAATATGAGATGCACCTATTCACATCTTCGTACAGATGATATTACTGATCTTTCGTCACGTTCTCTTTGTACATAGTATTCTGCTACATCCTGCTCTTTGAATAAGATTATTCCATTTCCTAGCCGAACCTTCAACCCTTTTATATTTCATATCCCTTACGTATGCTCTCATTTTTAATTCAGTCTCGACTCCTTTGCCAAGCACTGCTCTTACTATTTTCGTTTCTAAAGCTTTAGAATTTATTCTGTTCTGTTCCCATGCTGCTTTTTGTAGTTGTCACAACAATGGTTTTAAAGATTGCAACATGGCATTCTCGGCATGTTTTCCATTAGGTCCGACCACAGATGACAAATTATGTCTGACGAAAGATGCCAAAAGTCCTTAGCATACTGTCTTTTAATATGCAAGTAAAACGAATAGTACTCATCACAGCGGCAAACTACGTAATCCCGAGTTAGGGGAAATTATCGATTTTCTACTGTTATTAAATAAACGCAATTAATAAACAAACAAATAAAATAACTAAGTAAACAAATAAGTAAAAAATAATTAACTCAACAAAATAAATGAGTGAGTGAATAAATAAAAATAAATAAATAAACAGACAACAAAGTAATAATAAGTACATATATATATAAGTAACAAAATAAATAGATCAGTAAATAAACAAACAAATAAATCAATACGTAAGTAAATATATACTTAAAAGAACGAATTAAAAATAATTATTAAGTAAACAAAATTAATACACAAATAACAAATAAGTAAGTAAATGAATAACTAAATAAATAACGAAATAACTAGGCTAAATAACTAAATGAATGACTGAATAGATAGATAGATAGATAGATAGATAGATAGATAGATAGATAGATAGATAGATAGATAGACAGACAGACAGACAGACAGACAGACAGACAGACAGACAGACAGACAGACAGACAGACAGACAGACAGACAGACAGACAGACAGACAGACAGACAGACAGACAGACAGACAGACAGATAGATAGATAGATAGATAGATAGATAGATAGATAGATAGATAGATAGATAGGCAGGCAGGCAGGCAGGCAGGCAGGCAGACAGATAAATGAGTGAATATGGTATATGGTATATGGTATATTTCTCAATATACTCGGTCCTGCTGGCCCTTCACATTTCTGTATTCGGGCCAGCATTTCCTTACACTATTTACAATTTTAACAAAGCCGTGATGTGACCCTTGAAGCCTGTTCTTGTTCCTTTCACTTTCACTTAATATTCATAAATGAGTGAATAAATAAATAAATAAACAAATAAATCAATAAATAAGAAAATATCTAAACCACTGAATGAAAAAATAAATGAATAAATAAATATGTAAGAAAATAAATAGATGACAATAAATAAACAAAGAAATAAAAAGCAAATAAATTAATAAATAAGAAAACATCTAAACAACTAAATAACTAATAAATGAAAAATGAATGAATGAATAAATAAATAAATAAAAAGTAAGAAAATAAATAAATAAATGAGCGAATAAATATATAAACAAATAAAAAACGAATAAATTAATAAATAAGAAAATATCTAAACAACTATATAACTAATAAATGAGAAAAATGAATGAAGAAATAAATAAATAAACAAATAAGTAAGAAAATAAATAAATGAATGAGTGAATAAATATATACACAAATAAAAAATGAATAAATTAATAAATAAGAAAATATCTAAACACCTAAATAACTAATAAATGAAAAAAAGAATGAATAAATAAATAAATAAACAAATAAGTAAGAAAATAAATAAATGAATGAGTGAATAAATATATAAAGAAATAAAAACGAATAAATTAATAAATAAGAAAATATCTAAACAACTAAATAACTAATACATTTAAAAAATGAATGAATAAATAAATAAAAAGTAAGAAAATAAATAAATAAATGAGTGAATAAATATATCAACAAATAAAAAATGAATAAATTAATGAATAAGAAAATATCTAAACAACTAAATAACTAATAAATGAAAAAAATGAATAAATAAATAAATAAATAAAAAGTAAGAAAATAAATAAATAAATGAGTGAGTGAATAAATATATAAACAAATAAAAAAACGAATAAATTAATAAATAAGAAAATATCTAAACAACTAAATAACTAATAAATGAAAAAAATGAATGAATGAATAAATAAATAAACAAATAAGTAAGAAAATAAATAAATGAATGAGTGAATAAATATATAAGCAAATAAAAACGAATAAATTAATAAATAAGACAATATCTAAACAACCAAATAACTAATAAATTAAAAAAAAATGAATGATTGAATGAATGAATGAATAAATAAATAAATAAGAAAATAAATAAATGAATGAATAAATAAATAAATCTTTAAATATGTAAATGTATATTTAAATTAACGAATTAAAATAATTAACTAAACAAAATTAATAAAAAATAAATAAGTTAGTAATTGAATAACTAAATAAATAACCAAAAACTAAATGACTAAATAAATGAATGAATAAATAAATAAACAAATAAATCGATAAATAAGTAAATAAATACTGAAATGAGAGAATTAAAAATAATCATTAATAAAACAAAATTAATCAACATCATCATCGGCCTAACAAAATTAATAAACGAATAAAAACAAACAAATATACAAAATAAGTAAGTAAAGAAATAAACTAATAACTAACTAAATAAATTGTTAAATATATAAACAAGGAAACAATGTATGCTATATTACCGTTTCCTGGCTATTATTTTGCTTTCACCATTGTAAAATTGTGCTTCCAAGAATTGCTGTCATCTTTTATCTAATTTTCGAATTTTCTGGAGTTGGTGGTACCTTTGAAAATGATCTTCTCAATTAATTGTCAAAAACGGATCTCTAGTGTAACCTTACACCAATATCAGGTTATGTCTCTAGTATATCCTACATAATGTTACACAGAACAAATGACAACACATTTTGTGAGGCGTTCATTGTTGAATTTATATCAGCAGCATGAAGTAAATCAATTAATCATGGCACATTTCTCATTTATACTTCAGGGTTCATCGCTCTCGCACGCTTGGTTTTACACCAAACAGTCCAGACGGTGTTTGTATGCGCTTGTATCGGGTTTCTGTTAGATCGTGTGGGTGGACTTTGTGCAATTGTTTGCCGCACGTTTTAAATTGCATTACCGTTGATTAAGTTGGTTTATACATGGATGCTCCTCCATATGCATGCGAACCTGGTACGTGTTAATCATCCACGTTTTTGTACCTCACAGCGAATTACAATACAGTACACCTTTGCGACAAAAAAACTGAGGTACTGGTTAAAGACAAACAATAAGCTCTAAATTGGTAAATTCCCTTATATTTTAGCACTTCTCTGTAGTCCATTATTCAGCAATAATAATAATAATAATAATAATAATAATAATAATAATAATAATAATAATAATACACTGCTAAAGCAATGTCACCATCATTTTTAACTTTCCTCTAGAATATGCCATTAGGAAAGTCCAGGAAAACAAAGAAGGTTTGAAATTAAACGGGTTACATCAGCTTCTTGTCTATGCGGATGACGTGAATATGTAAGAAGAAAATCCACAAACGATTAGGGAAAACACGAGAATTTTACTTGAAGCAAATAATGAGATAGGTTTGGAAGCAAATCCCGAAAAAAACAAAGTATATGATTATGTCTCGTGACCAGAACATAGTAAGAAATGGAAATATAAAAATTGGACATTTATCTTTTGAAGAGGTGGAAAAATTAAAAAATCTTGGAGGAACAATAGCAAATGAAGAGTTGGCGGGAAAAACGATGAATGACACAGTTTTCTTAAGGTTGCTGTCATTATCTAATTCAATGGATCACTGCGAAATTTAATGTTGTTGTTATGAAAAATGGTAAAAAGGAGAATTATCACCACGAATACAGTAATCCTTTCCTTTATTTTGTATAGAAACAGCACTATATCTTCCAGTTATAGACTCAATTAGATCATTATCTAATCCTTAACAGAAATGTGATATTCATCGTTTTTCCCGCGAACTCTTCATAATGTAAATGGCACTCGGGAGGAAATTAAACGCAGAATAAATATGGGAAATGCCTGTTATTATTCGGTTGAGAAGCTTTTGCACTCAGAAAACCTGAAAGTTAGAATTTATAAAACAGTTATATTACTGGGTATTTTGTATGGTTATGAAACTTGGACTCTCACTTTGAGAGAGGAACAGAGGTTAAGGTTCTTCGAGAATAAGGTGCTTAGGAAAATATTTGGCGCTTAATGGAATTAAGTTACAGGAGAAGTAGAAAGTTACACAACACAGAACTGCACGCATTGTATTCTTCACTTGAGGTAATTAGGAATATTAAATCCAGACGTTTGAGATGAGCAGGGCATGTAGCACTTATGGGCGAATCCAGAAATGCATATAGAGTGTTAGTTCGGAGGCCGAAGGGAAAAAGACATTTGGGGAGGCCGAGACGTGGATGGGAAGATAATATTAAAATGGATTTGAGGGAGGTGAGACATGATAATAGAGACTGGATTAATCTTGCTCAGGATAGGGACCAACGGCGGGCTTATGTGAGGGCGGCAATGAACCTCCGGGTTCCTTAAAAGCCAGTAAGTAAGTAACTAACTGTCATTCTAGTGCTGTAGAAGTATTTGTATCTCTCCACGCTTCGACGGTCACGAACAAGATGTTATGAAGTGTTAGAACGCCTGTCGCCTTCAGCAGACAGTGTGACACTCTTAATTGAGGGGAACACAAAGCCTTTCATCTGTCAGAGATGACATTGCAACTGATATTCATTATGAGTCTCATGCTCCAGTAGGTTTTGTCTCTTAGAGAAGTCATACTGCTGCATACATTTCATTTTAAGTACTATTAAGTAGGTATGTCACACAAAGACGAGATAATTTCGTCGCAAATAACAGCTTAATATGGTATATCAACACAAATAAACAAAGTTATTCCTTTAGAGTCTTTTGGCCTTTGCCCCCAAAGAATTACCTCTGGTGCTCATTTCTCTCAGAAGATGAATGACTCCTAGGGCCATTGTTGTGTCGAAAGCATTAGATCAGTGGAGAAGCTTCTGAATCCCAACTGAAATCGAACTCGCGACCTTCCCGCTTTCAGCGAAATGGATTAACCGCGACACTACCGCTAATATATATATATATATATATATATATATATATATATATATATATATATATATCACTAGTGGCTTGTGCAGCAAATGCTGCAAACTAAGTTCATTAGACGTTCAAATAAACATTTTTCAGATTTATTTTCAATGAAGAATACCAGACATTCTGAAAGTTATTTGCTTCCATATTAATGACAGATACTCTCTCTCGAGCCAATACTGAAGAGAACCACGCATATAAATATGCACACCACACCGCCATTAAATATATGAAAAAGACCCAACCCCACTTGATTAATAACTATAAAAATATTTGATTTTTAATAATATTAGGCTATTATCTTACATAAGTTATATAGCTTTCAATAACATATACTATATATATATATATATATATATATATATATATATATATATATGTAATTTGGACTGGTAATGGAAATTACGTGAAAACGGCTGGACGGATTTTAATAAATTACCCCTCATTTTGAAGCTTGGACCTCAAATTTTTTCGGAAAAGTAGTAGTTTTCAGTGAAATGTCAATTTTTAAACATAATTTTCCTATTTTCCACAATCCATCTGTCGTCAGTTTTGAAAACTAGCTAATATAATTCACGGCCTTCGCTTTTTTGTAAAGGAGAAGCGAAGCGAGCATCAAGTCGGCTGTGTAGCATTTCGGAATAAAACAAAACACACACACTACAGTAAACAATATTACACGAAGGCCATGATCTGCAAGAATGCTGACATATTTAGAACTCAAATTAAATTGGTTATTAAAAGCTTAACTTACTAAAAATAATTTACAGGTTCGATTCTGTGGTGTGTAATTTTTTGGGTACAGCTGTGTATTGGATATTAAAAATTACAAAACTTGAGGTGGTTTGATGACATCATTACCATTAGAAATGAAATATTATTGTAGTTAATGCCATATGTGACTATTTTTCATTAATTATACATATTAATGCTATATTGATGATGTGAAAGTGAAACGTTTTGGGGTTATATAAGTAGATGTAGAGAATAACTTAGATTTTGATTTCTATATTTTACTGACTGGCGGCTATATAGTATATATAGTATATGTTACTGAAAGCTATAAAACTTACGTAAGATAATAATATTATTAAAAATCAAATATTTTTATAATTATTAATCAAGTGGGTTTGGGTCTTTTTCATATATTTAATGGTGGTGTGGTGTAGATATTTATATGCGTGGTTCTCTTCAGTATTGGCTGGAGAGAGAGTATCTTTCATTATTACGGAAGCAAATAACATTCAGAATGTCTGGTATTCTTCATTGAAAATAAATCTGAAAAATATTTATTTGAACGTCTAATGAACTTAATTTGCAGCATTTGCTGCACAAGCCACTAGTATACTATATATAGCCGCCACTCAGTAAAATATAGAAATCAAAATCTAATTTAAGTTATTCTCTACATCTACGCGTACTTATATAAGCCCAAAACGTTTCACCTTCATATCATCAGTATAGCATTAACATGTATAATTAATGAAAAATAGTCACATCACGGCATTAACTACAATAATATTTCATTTCTAATAGTAATAATGTCATCAAACCACTTCAAGTTTTGTAGTTTTTAATATCCAATACACAGCTGTACCCAGAAAATTACACACCACAGAAGCGAACCTGTAAATTATTTTTAGTAAGTTAAGTTTTTAATAACCAATTTAATTTGAGCTCTAAATATGTCAGCATTCTTGCAGATCATGGCTTTCGTGTAATATTGTTTACTGTAGTGTGTGTTTTGTTTTATTCCGAAATGCTATTAGCTAGTTCTCAAAACTGACGACAGATGGATTTTGGAAAATAGGAAAATTATGTTGAAAAATTGACATTTCACTGAAAACTACTATTTTTCTGAAAAACTTTGAGTTCCAAGCTTCAAAATGAGGGGTCATTTATTAAAATCCGTTCAGCCGTTTTCCCGTAATTTCCATTACCAGTTCAAACTATATATTATATAGATATCTATGTACTTGTTGGAATGTAATATTTTAAACAATTTTTGTAATATCAGTGCAAATGTAATGTACTCGTAATGTAAACGTGGTGCTACAACGGTAACATATAGTCCACAGAAATAGAATGTAGTTAGTGTGTATTGGAATACCATAGCACATGGAGTATAGTGAGAATTCAGCGTGTCTTCAGACAGGAGTTTCAACATGTTACACCTACTGACAAGACCTACTGATGTGATACAATATACACCAACTACGTTCCGGATTTGTAGGAATTTATAACAGTTAAAAATAGGCAGGCAAAAAAGGAAAATAAAAACGTAAAAAAGGCACAATAATCTTTGAAAAAGGCATGATAAATTTTAAAAAGGCATAATATATTTTAGCAATAAATTTAAATTATATCAACGGTTTACTGAATTTAGGCATTGTAGCTAACCGATCTTATACCTTCTGTCACCCGACAATAACTGACTGTTCCTTCAGTGTTGCCAACCAAGGAACAAGAAATCCTCCTATATCTTATTAAAGATCCCCTAAAATTCAGAGAAACCCCCCTACATTTTTCAATTTGTACTCGAAAAAACCCAACAAAAATTAGCAAATGTGACTATACATACACAATTAAATACTGTACATACAATACATACATACATACATACATACATACATACATACATACATACATACATACATATACACATATATTACATTACATTATATAATTTAGAGATGGTGATGTGCTTATTTTCTTTATTTTTATCTACATTGCCCAATTATACCTGGTCATTAACGTAATTGTCCGGGCAATGTGTGATAATGTTTAAATTTTACCATAAGTGTACAATTATGTCCTAGTTTTTTGGTCAGTTATATAAATTACAGGCCATTAACGTTATTGGCTAGAAATAAATAGTAGTAATGGGACATGATGTTAATATTCGGGGAATAACGCTATTTCCCAATTTAATTCATTGCCCGTAACATATACATGACATACATAACATGCATTACATAAAATACTACAAAACATACATACATACATACATACATACATACATACATACATGCATACATACATACATACATACATACATACATACATACATACATACATACATACATACATACATACAATAGCCTACACAATACATACATTATATACATACATACTCATTAATCAGTGATGACAATATAATAACTTAAAATTCTTTCTTATATTTTTTTGTTATGTGAATTGTTGTAATAAAATTTTTATTAATTATTTAGACATAAATAGCTTATATACATTACATTAAATACAACATATATATATATATATATATATATATATATATATATACATTACATACATCACATGCATAAAGTACATTACATACATACATACATACATACATACATACATACATACATACATACATACATACATACATACATACATACATATATACAGCCGACCTGGTTGGCGAGTTGGTATGACCAAGGTTGCGGGTTCGATCCCGGGCCAGGTCGATGGCATTTAAGTGTGCTTAAATGCGACAGGCTCATGTGAGTAGAATATACTGACATGTAAAAGAACTCCTGCGGGACAAAATTCCGGCATATCCGGCGACGCTGATATAACCTCTGCAGTTGCGAGCGTCGTTAAATAAAACATAACATTTTACATACATACATACATACATACATACATACATACATACATACATACATACATACACAGTCGACCTGGTTGGCGAGTTGGTATAGCGTTGGCCTTCTATGCCCAAGGTTGCGGATTCGATCCCGGGCCAGGTCGATGGCATTTAAGTGTGCTTAAATGCGACAGGCTCATGTCAGTGGATTTACTGGCATGTAAAAGAACTCCTGTGGGACAAAATTCCGGCACATCGGCGACGCTGATATAACCTCTGCAGTTGCGAGCGTCGTTAAATAAAACGATAACATTTCAACATTTCACATAGATTCAATCGTTCATTCCCACGTACACATGCGTACCTATCACGTCGGTCCACACAAATAGACACATACAGGCATATTCGAATATCCTCTCAACACCCGTAAGTAAACACATTCCCTCTCATGTGTACAAACATGCATCGCAAGTGTGCTGGCGTAAATGCTCTCACACATTCTTTCCCTCGCAGACACGTGATGGTTTCTAATTGGGTTTGTTTGCTGGAAATGAGGCCATGCATAGTGTAGTAAACAGGCAAACATATTATATTGCATGACGTTCATCTAGTCGCATTGAACAGATGCGTTGAATACGGAGGTGGAAGACCTTTGGTTACCAGCTGATGAGTTTTCGTGATCGTTAGTAGACACCGCGAAGTTTACGACAACGGTATCGTTCAACTTATCACGTGTACTCCGTTAGCCTTTAAGGGCCGTATTCATAAACGAGACTTTGGATGAAGACTTCCCAAAGTCGACTTTCGTAGTAAAGTTTAACTTTGTTAAAAGTCCTATTCATAGACAATACTTCTGAGACTTTGACTTTGGTAAGTCGAGATTTGACGATCTTGTTCTAATGTTGGCAATCAAAATCACTGCCTTCTAAACGAATTAAATTAGTAGATAGTTGAAATTGCATAGTTCGATTAATTAAAATGTGTCTCAGTGAAACATACAGCAGAGTCCGTATAGGTCAGTTTCTATCTGATGCTTTTCCAATTCACTGCGGGCTAAAGCAGGGAGATGCACTATCAGCTTTATTTTTTAACGTAGCTTTAGAATATGCTATTAGGAAAGTTCAGGATAACAGGCAGGGTTTGGAATTGAACGGGTTACATCAGCTTCTTGTCTATGCGGATGACGTGAATATGTTAGGAGAAAATCCAGAAACGATTAGGGAAAACACGGAAATTTTACTTGAAGCAAGTAAAGCGATCGGTTTGGAAGTAAATCCCGAAAAGACAAAGTATATGATTATGTCTCGTGACCAGAATATTGTACGAAACGGAAATATAAAAATTGGAGATTTATTCTTTGAAGTGGTGGAAAAATTCAAATATCTGGGAGCAACAGTAACAAATATAAATGGCACTCGGGAGGAAATTAAACGCAGAATAAATAGGGGAAATGCCTGTTATTATTCGGTTGAGAAGCTTTTATCATCTAGTCTTCTGTCAAAAAATCTGAAAGTTAGAATTTATAAAACAATTATATTACCGGTTGTTCTGTATGGTTATGAAACTTGGACCCTCACTTTGAGAGAGGAACATAGGTTAAGTGTATTTGAGAATAAGGTGCTTAGGAAAATATTTGGGGCTAAGAGGGATGAAGTTACAGGAGAATGGAGAAAGTTACACAACGCAGAACTGCACGCATTGTATTCTTCACCTAACATAATTAGGAATATTAAATCCAGACGTTTGAGATGGGCAGGGCATGTAGCACGTATGGGCGAATCTAGAAATTCATATAGAGTGTTAGTTGGGAGGCCGGAGGAAAATAGATCTTTGGAGAGGCCGAGACGTAGATGGGAAGATAATATTAAAATGGATTTGAGGGAGGTGGGATATGATGGTAGAGACTGGTTTAATCTTGCTCAGGATAGGGACCTATGGCGGGCTTATGTGAGGGCGGCAATGAACCTCCGGGTTCCTTAAAAGCCAGTAAGTAAGTAGGTTATTATAAAACTTTTTTTTCGCCTCTTTTGTAAATTTTATTTCGGTTGGTTGCGACATTTTGTCACACTACCATATGTTGACGTTGGGAATTCAGAAGTTTGTAAATTATTTGTCTCATTTTTTGTGTGAATCTTTTCCACTATCTTATTTTAGAAAATTGCAGAATTACAAGTAACAATTTTACTTAATTTTTGGTGGGTAATAATGTCAATGCAGAGAATTTTAATATTGTTAACACCTTCAAACATTTTCAAAGCAATTACAAATGTCACGGGCTTGAGTATGTGGTGGAGTTGTCCTCTTGTTTGTGTGGAGTATTTTCATTGTGACAGTGCAACAGTGGGCCTACAACTAATGGAATTATCAGCGTGTTGTGGAGGCTCTACCAGACTAGAGCCCATCAAGTGGATAACAGAAATGATAAATAAGCAATTTCATGAATTTAGCAGACTATTACAATATGTCGTGTCGTTATGTATCTTTGCAATATTCTAATCACGAACCAACTCGAAACATAAATTGTTCTCGTAAAATTTATAAAAATACAAGCGGACAAATGTTCATTTCTCAATCAAATTTATGAAAAAGACTAGCTCAAAGCACCCGACGTTGCCCGGGTTGTCCCTTTTCCTCCTTTTTTAAAAATTAAACTGGTTGTTACACTTTTCGGAAATCTCAGAAACTCAACTATACACTGGTGGCCATAATTCTGGAAACTTTTTGTTTTTGTATTGAATTATTATAACATCTGCATTGATTCACAGATTTATACAATCGAAAATGTTACTCGTGACTGATCCGTTAATTATGGGAAGATCTAAATATTAATTTCAGATTTCATTATTATTTCTCATTATATCCTGTATTAATTATTATTAATCGACAAATCTGTCTCACATCTCTTGGACTTACTTCAGGTTTTCTACCAGTCCTAGGTGTTGTTTTACAATATTTTGTGGATTTGTACTTCTGCCATACCTTCTGGACGCCAGACACTGTAGCACCATTACCAAGTTTCCTTGCAATTTCCTTGAATGTATAACCTTCTTCTCGAAGTGTGACTGCCCTAGAACGTTTCCAATCCTTTCGTGCATCCATTGTGATAAAAGGATCAATAAAATTTGTTGTAAAGCAATCAGGTGTTACCCTAACGAAATCTTAAGTCAGACTAATAGAAACACACTAATAATGTCCATATTTTATGCCAACAGTGCTCAACAATGCTTCTACTGATCAACAATAATCTTAAAATCAACAATGGACCAGTTTTTATTACGGTAAATAATGGGAAATTATAATGAAATCTGAAATTAATATTTAGATCTTAAACGACAAGAACATAATACATAGTAATGATTATTTATTGTTAAAATATTCAGGATTTATTGTAATACCTTTATTACAACCCCAAAATTAACGGATCAGTCATGAATAACATTTTCAATTGTATGAATCCGTGAATCAATACTGAATGTTATAATAATTCAGTACAAAAAAAAGTTTCCAGAATTATGGCCACCAGTGTAGACAACCAAAATGAATTGTCTTTAATAAGCTTTCCTCATCCACCAAGATGAATCTCTACATAGCGTCACTTAAATGAATTAATGAATTTCTTAGCCAAATGCTTGAAAAGATTAATTAAATTTAAAACAACTGCAGATCAGACAACGAAAGAAAACATTTCATCACGTGCCTTACTTTCAAATGTTTTTTTTTAATTTGTATGTATGTATATATATATATATATATATATATATATATATATATATATATATATATATATATATATATACAGGATGTTTCGAAAATACGGGGCATAATTTCAGGTATGTATTTCCCACATGTAGACAATCAAAATAGTTCATTACAACATGTGTCCGGAAATGCTTCATTTCCGAGTTATGGCCTTCACAACATTGAAATTCACCGGAACGTTTTTCTTTCCGCAGGTCGTTGTCATTACAGAAGATGTTCAAAATGTCCACCTCCTGCTTGAATACAGACCTCACATCGATGTCTCATTGACCTGCGAACACGATCCCAAACTCCAGGAGTATTGCGTATGTCCTCAGAACATGCCACAATTCGATTCCGAAGGGATTCCAAATCAGGCACCGGAGACGAATAAACCAATGATTTTAAATGGCCCCACAAGTAGAAATCGAGAGGGTTCAGATCAGGTGAGCGTGGAGGCCAAGCAATTGGGCCACCTCTACCTATCCATCGATCAGGAAACCTTCGATCCAAGTACCGGCGAGCCGTACGACTGAAATGTGCAGGAGCGCCATCATGCAAGAAATGAATGATCAGTGGAGTTTCTTCTAAAACATGAGGTATGGTGTTTTCCAGGAAGTTTGTGTACGCCTGCCCCGTAAGTCTGTTTACAAGTACATGGGGTCCATCTAATCGATCACCAATGATACCGGCCCACATGTTGAGGGAGAACCGCACCTGGTGATGAGATGGAACAGTTGCACGTGGGTTTTCATACGCCCATACATGCTGATTGTGGAAATTTGTTCTGACATCTCGTGTGAACTGTGCTTCATCTGTAAATAATACTAAGGCAGGAAAGTTCGGATTTACACCACACTGCTGCAAGAACCACTGACAGAACCTAACTCGTGCAGGGTAATCTGCTGGTGACAACGCCTGTACACGTTGCAAATGATAAGGATAGAATTGATACTCTTTCAACAGTCTCCAGACAGTCGTATGAGGAACATTGACTTGCAACGCTACCCTTCGTGTGCTGATAGAAGGAGTCATGTTCACAGCCTCCAGAATCTCCTCCTGTACTTCTGGAGTTGTAGATCTTGGTCGTCCCCTTCCCAAACCAGGAGAGTTAAATTTTTCATACTCGCACAGACGGTAATGGAGACGTACAAATGTCTTCCTATCTGGACATTGTCGCTGTGGGTACCTCTCCTGGTACAAACGACGAGCCAGCGCAGCATTGCCGTCCGCCTTATCGTACATGAAGTGTATCTCTGGCAGCTCTTGATTTGAATACATGTCGCACAGTCTAACGCCTACACAACACTGAATGTAACCTTCGCCTCGGAATGAACTGTCAGAGTGCCCTCTTAATGTCTCCTTTGACGGCAACGACCTGCGGAAAGAAAAACGTTCCGGTGAATTTCAATGTTGTGAAGGCCATAACTCGGAAATAAAGCATTTCCGGATACATGTTGTAATGAACTATTTTGATTTTCTACATGTGGGAAATACATACCTGAAATTATGCTCCGTATTTTTTAAACAACCTGTAGCCTATATATCAAATGCAAAACTCGCCTTATGCAGGTGAAGTGATTTGTCAGAAAACAGGAAAAACCTCTGCAAGACAAACCGTAAAGATTTTGAAATGTATTTTAATGCTATCATTTGCTTACAAGGCCCTACATCTAACATGCATCATATGAAAAATCAGACACCAATATTACGACAGTGAAACACAATCTAATTTTGGATGGGGCTAGTTTTGCACTGTACTGTTGTGGATAAGACAAGTTTTGGTTGTTACAACATATGCTTTTATAAAAAATAGCTTTAATTCTCTCATTTACTATTCACTATCTTTGCTTCATAACATAAATGAATAACTTCTTATAATTTAGTGAAAATACACAGGGCCTCCTCTACCGATTCATCTACCAGGGAAGGTGTTTTCCAGATATAGGCAAACGATACATACAAGTGGGCTAGAACTTCATCATACATCAGCTACGTGTCTCGTCTTACTACCAACGGTACAGACACAACACGCTGTGTAGACTCACTTTCACTGATACGGTCGCTGATAGGAACTTATGGTGTAAGCAACAGTGTTGCCACCTAACTCAGAACAAATACATTTCTGGATATTCATGTGTAGGACCAGGAATCACTTTCCGAAGTTTGTCCCCAGACTTTAGAACCACGCTGTATATAGCTTTAAATTTTTTTTGAAGGAATAGGTAACAGATGCTAGACTATGTTGTTGATTTAGAGCTTTAAGGGGAGAGGATGGTATTTTTTGGTGAAAAATGAGTAAATTTTCAAAAAACAAAAAAATTCTTTAAAATACTCTGTGATATGTGTGGAATGCATAGCATAACATTTTGTAGGTATTTGTGCCCTTATCGGATGTTGAGTCGCCATTTTTAAACTTCCTGCGTTATGGATTTTTAAATCACGCGCCCATTTTTATTGTTGTTTCAGGTAAATTAAGTTAAAAAAAAATGTTTTCTTTAAAATACCCTTTCATATGTGTGGAATACAATGCGTAACATTTTGTGGGTATTTGTGCCCTTATCGAATGTTGAGGCGTCATTTTTAAACTTTCTGCGCTATGGATTTTTAAATCACACGCCCGCTTTTATCGGTTTCCAGTAACTTCATTTTTTTTTTGCTACATTGCCAGACAAAAATGGATATAATTTCTGAACTGTTAAAGATACATGCATGAAATTTAGAACATACATTCTTTAGACTATTAGGAAACTTTTCTCTGTAACGGAATTTTGTTAATTGATTTTATTTAAAAAAAAATACGTCCGTTTGTTTGCAAGAAAGGAAATCAGAAAATTGTTATTAAATTTTAATTGTTTATTTTACAAACGTAGGGACTAATATCAAAATTCTGTTACAGACTGTTTGTAGAAAATTGTTTTGCAAATACCTTGCAAAAAATTGTTTTAGTCTATCTTTAAAAACGGTTTAGATATATCGGTTTTAGTACAATCCTGCATTGGGTATATTTTTTTCAAATTTGGGTCACCAAATAATTTCTTTTTCAAAATATTTTTATTTGGTTGAGTTTCCACAGCTATGAGCTCTCTACACACAAAAAATTAATATTTTACACCAAATAGGAAAAAAGTTTTAAGAAATACCATTCTCTCCCCTTAAAACATCCCAGTAAAAATTATTAATTGAATATTTTACTATGTAAATGCTTTACGGTTGTAAAAAATATAATATATGCAAATTTGATATTATATTATCAGGTAATTATTAGCTATTTTAATATTCTGAATAGCGTTTTGTAAACTGTAATGTAGGCCTATGTGTTAAGCATGAAAAGTTTTTTTCATTTAGCTTTTATTGTAGCAGTGATTTGAAAAAATGAATTTCACTAAATGTTCGCAGCCAATGGCGTACCTCCCCCTTAATTTCTAAAATGTCTTAAATGTAATTAAAATTAATTTACTGGTTTTGTGTGTACAGTATGAATCATACGATGTCTTTGCATTTCATTCTACATCGCAGGTGGACCTTAAATTACGCTATTTAAAACAAGAAGTGTAAATGAGACGCAATGAAAGAAATGCCATCAAAATCTCACAGAGACAAAGAAAATCCTAGGTATTGTGTACATAAATTTTAAGACTTAAAAGAGTCGAAATGTATGTTATCCGCTTATCCAAGGGCTGTAAAATATAGGATAAATTTAGGAACTTAGGAAAGAATAAAATTCTGGTGGGATATTATGTGAATTAGAAGACTAAATATTAAGGGGAGGTTGGTACTTATCGCATGCAAAATAATGGTAAAAATACCCTATTTTAAAGTAGCCATAAATACAATAAAAATATTTTTGGCGGTGAAGATTGTACAAACCCTATGCCCATAATATTGCAGAAATATTAATAAATTTGGTAGGATGTGTTTTAGTATCTGTGAGCAATAATTGGCCAGAATTTTAATTCAATATGTGCTACAACAAGTGAAAGGAGTGCACCTAATCACAGACATGTAGTGAATTTATATAAAAAATATATGTTTAAATTAAAAAATTATTGCGGAAATGTAGTAATTATACACCTGGTAGCAGTCCTTTAATGCATGTCATTAAAGTACACCTATTCAATAAAGTTCAGGTTTTCGATTATTCTCGGATATGCAATCGAAAGACAACGAGGGAAACGTCACGGAGGCTGGAAATCCAATACTATCGCAGAAGGTTATGTTCTGTTACTATAATAATTAGCGTTAATTGTAAATAATATTCAAATAAATTCAATTTGTCATTTCGTTTTTCAATCCTAAATCAATTTCCAGGTTATATCAAAATTACTTCATGTTATTCTCTAAATTATATCAAGGTCAATGACATTATAGTTTCTCGAAAAAAAATCAATACTTTCGCGTCTGCGCACATCTCACAATTTACGAGCTATGCACAAGGTCACTTCCGATCTTCAATCAGATGCGAATAAAATGAATATTTCTGAATAATTTCAAGTTAGAAATATGGTCGCTTGCGCTCTTTTCATAAACAAACATACTCGCGTCTTAATTACTATCATTATAGGCTCGTTGCATAATGTACTATTAAGAGGAATTATTTACTATAGAGCAACCATTCTAAAGCTAAATATGTATACACACATCACTAAAAATTGAAAGAGCTTTTATAACTACTTAAAGATAGACTATTTTTAACATTATTTTGCATGTGATAAGTAGGAAATTCCCTTAATTTGGATAGATCATCGCAATAGAATAACAAAAAAACAGGATTTCAAAACAAGTTCTAAAACTACAGTCTATCCTACGAAGACTCTGAAATGGAGCAAGGGAAAGGTGGAAACAGGTAATGAAAATGGCACCATAACAGGATTCATAACAGGAAGAAGAAAAATAAGAGCTAGAATGTGGACAGTAAATTTAATTTTATTTCTACTGTATTTTTAAAGCTATACAACATTAAATTGTAACTTTGATAGAACCAAAGAAAATCGTTATAATTATTGATTCAAGAGAAAAATTATCTCGAAATTTTCCTGAGAGTCTCTTAAAAGTGCACAATCACTTCATTAACACTATAACATACATTCACTGTGCTGTAATTTAGTCTTTCACACTCCCTGTATCTCACTGTGGTCTGTTAACTAGGGTTCTCTTTCAATGAGGCGGAATTTCAGCGGATTTTCTGGAATGTATGTGGGGCAGATCTTGTAGCGGAAGTCTTCGTAATGGTATTCTACTCGGTACTTCCGGAATATCTGGAAACAACAATAATAAATATGTAAACATAAATACAAGAAACAGTAATAGATAGACATCGGCACAAATGTTCTCTTCACAAATTGTTTCTTATACTTTATAATTTTA
Source organism: Periplaneta americana (assembly GCF_040183065.1). Lineage (NCBI taxonomy): Eukaryota > Metazoa > Arthropoda > Insecta > Blattodea > Blattidae > Periplaneta > Periplaneta americana. Next base: position 152,749,150 of record NC_091130.1, read on the forward strand.
CGGCTTGCTGATGGTTGTGAAAGTAGGACACTAAAAGAATATAAATACAGAGTGGAAGTGAAATAATCCTGCAGAATATAAAACCTATATTACATTTTGTGATTAAATGCACGGTTAATTACAAAATGAAGTTGAAAGTTTCAGCAGTCCGGCAACAACGCCGTTAAGACAAACTCTTTCTTCTCGTAACAAAGTTGTAAGAGGTCAACGAACTCAGGTTTGTATCCCTACGCGAACCTCTCTCCTTGGCTACAACGTTGCAATCTGGTTGCATCGGTCAGTACCTTGAAATTAGTGGTTTTTAAATTAAATTTACACAAAAACCGTCCATGCTATTGGAATACGCCAGAGGGATAAATAATTCCTTATTAGATTTTCTATCGATATGGACAACTTACTCCCAGGAGTTACCGAATAAAAGGCTATTAAACATTATTTTTTTTTTTTTTTTTTTTTTTTTAGAAAACTATGAACTCTCCACCAATATGTTATTACACTTTTTGTTACATACAACATAAGCTAGTCGCTCTAAAAATCTGCAGAGTTTTTTCACTTCCACCCTGTAGAAGCAGCAGACTCTAGGGTCCTGGTGAGCTTTTGTGACATAAAGTTTTGGATAAGTTAAGTTATAAGTTGAGGACTATAAATTAAAAATTACGATGATGTAATTGTGAAGTAAAAATCTGAAAGTTAGAATTTATAAAATAGTTATATTACCGGTTGTTCTGTATGGTTGAGAAACTTGGACTCTCACTTTGAGAGAGGAACAGAGGTTAAGGATGTTTGAGAATAAGGTTCTTAGGAAAATATTTGGGGCTAAGAGGGATGAAGTTACAGGAGAATGGAGAAAGTTACACAACGCAGAACTGCACGCATTGTATTCTTCACCTGACATAATTAGGAACATTAAATCCAGACGTTTTAGATGGACAGGGCATGTAGCACGTATGGACGAACCCAGAAATGCGTATAGAGTGTTAGTTTGGAGGCTGGAGGGAAAAATACCTTTGGGGAGGCCGAGAGGTAGATGGGAGGATAATATTAAAATGGGATATGATAAGGGATGTGGGATATGATGATAGAGACTGGATTAATCTTGCTCAGGATAGGGACCGATGCGATGGCGGGCTTATGTGAGAGCGGCAATGAACCTCTGGGTTCCTTAAAAAAAACCATTTGTAAGTAAGTAATTGTGAAGTACAGTCGAGAGATTTTGGATAGAATTGATAGCTAGTCAATACTGCAACTACTTACATAAACCTGTAGAGAAAAATGGCCAGATTAGATTAGATTAGATTAGTTAATCTTTAATGCTGAGTCCATTCCTGAACGTATTGGTGTTGCCTCCGAACTACCTTTCAGTCACTCTTGTGTTCTCAATGAAGAGAACTGGTTGTCTGGTTGTCAAACCCAAGAACATATCTAGCCTTATCTATGACTTCCAGTCACACACGAGCTGATGTACTGTTTTGTCTATAGTTGACACCATCCGAAGGATTTATCCCCATATATATTCCCCTTTATATATTCCCCATATATATTCCCCTTTATATAAACGACGTATGCCCTAGTTCAGAACCTATAAATTGTCTATTAAATATACGAGGTCACTCAATTAGTCGCAATTTGAAAGGACAGGGACCTCTCAAATTGCAGATTTAGATTTCACGGCGCTTCTTCCGACGGCCTTCACATGCTTTGTCATCGAACAACAGATGACAGCGTCTCGCCATCCTAACGGCAAACACCAGCCAACTCTTCCTCTTCCCGTTCCGTGATCACTTGATAAAATCTCAGTCCCCCTCGCGTATGTGGTACCTAAGAGGTTACGTCCAATTTCGGCTTCCCCTTCAAAATTTTCTAGAGTTCCTTCAGTGGAGCAGCGTAACCCGGAGTGAGACTAGTGGCCAACAGGCTTGGAGCTCACATATTTAGTTTTGTACAGCCCCCAAACCCCTTGCAAGGACGCGTTTTGCGTACCTTTTAAATTTGTCCTCCCAATTCTCTTTCGATTTTTCGATTTTTTCGAGGATTTATCTTCTGTGATACCAATACTGTGGACGCTTTTCTTTGATACGCAGTTCACTGTTAGAAGATTGACAGTTCAGTACTCATTGATAATGCAAAAGCTTGCGTTTCTGTTAATTCAAATGTATGGGACACTAAAAATTTATAGAACGCCAGATGAAGTTATGATAGCTAGTCATAATTTATGTAGGAATAATTTAATTGGCGTTACAGTGGGATGTGAGATTTCTCCATCAATTGACATGCATAAAGAAGTAGGCAGAAATGTATACTCTACACATTCCTTCACATAATTTATATGAACAGAATAATTCAGCTTTGGGAAACATGGCCATCATGCAGGTATGAATAAAAGTGGAAATTTTCAAATTAAATAACTTACTAGTATTTGTTGATAATCAAATTGTCACAGCTGAGACGGAAGATGACCTTGAAGAGCTAGCCATAATTTATAACGTAACAGCTCTACTATTTCGGATGAAATTTTCAGCACGAAAATATATAGTAATGAAATTCACTGAAAGAATCGCCACTGGCTCAGCACAGGCGGTAGTGCGTTTGTCTGCTGTTTCGGAGCTACGTTCGAGCGTAGGTTTGATTGCAACTTGGGCTGAGATTACGTAGTTGGGTTTTTCCGAGGTTTTCTCCAAATGTAAAGCGAATGTCAGGTAGTCTATCGTCTCTGCCTCATCTCACCAAATACCATTTCCCTATCACCAATTTCATCGACGCTAAATTACCTAGTAGTTGATGTAGCGTTGTTAAAAATAGGACAAAAAATTTGAAAGATTCCAGTACGAAAAGGTATACATAGAAAATTCTACTATTGAACAAGCTGTTATATCTAGGAAAACAGAAGAAAATTATAACAAAATGTTATAAGAATGGAAAACGGAAAGATTGCCAAAGCAAATCTTGAAGTGTGTTCCAAGAAACAGAAATTAGGAAGACCAATTCAAAGACGTTTGGAATTAGATGAAAAGGAAACATTCAGAGTAACTAAGATGATAAAAGATACAATAACACTAAAACATTGACTGGCGGTATGGATAAACCGTGACAAGGAAACGAAATCACCACCAAATGTCACCCAGAAGTCCTGCATTAAATCTAAGAGATGTTACAAGAGGCGAAAACAAATGTATCTTGTCACACAACTTAGAGTCGACGTCGCGTTAGTCCGCTAGACGGCGTTAAAATTAAAAGAGCTGCGTCACATAAAGCAACGTTCCCTACTGGATAGAGCTGTTGCTTGCCCATCCTGTGCACTATTAAAGCACCACGGATCTCTAAACAGAGCTCACAGCGACGAATCTGTGGGACTGTCTCAAAGATCGAAAGAATCGCAATTATCGAGTACGCTGAGGCCAAAATCCTGTTTCTTAGGTATTCCTCATCATTTAAAGGTGTGATGTACACTAACATATCCATGTAACTCGTAAGTACAACTCCAGACTGTGAGGTCAGGACACCTTGCTGGCCAAGCGCGATAGGTCCAGCACGGCCAATCCACCTGCCTGGAAAGACACGAACTTCATGTGTAAAATAGAGTTGGGTCGATTCGTGAACGAATCGTTCATTCGAACGACTAATAATAAAGAATCGTAAGAATCGATTCGTAGTATGAACGAATCGTCGTTCAAAAGAATCTTAACGAATCGTCGTTCAAAAGAATAGTAACGAATCGGCATGATCGTTGATCGTAACCCACTATTCTATTTACCTGTTTGATGTAACCTGCCAACAGACATTTCCGAACCGTGCCGAATGCTCCCGAGCGAGAATAAAATCAAAATATTGTATTTGTTAGGTGTGACAAATAATGAACACGAACCTGAAATTTCCATAGTTAAATAGAGATGTAATGCAAGAATTGTACTTGATAAAAGGTTCAGTTGATAAATTGTAATTAAGAAACACTATCTTGGATAATTTTGTAGACTAATGGAGATCATGATGAATGGTTCCAGCCAATGAGAGGGAGACAATCCAATGTCTCTCCTCTTATGCCATGTATGCGAGAGATGTAGAACGTTTTTGTTCTCTCGAGGTTTGCAAAGTAAAGTGTCCTGCGAGTCGTTCGTTGACGATTCAAAAGAATACAGTAGTTGGAATCGCAGACTGGGAAGAATCGTGAACTCGTTGAGGATTCAAAGGAATAGTTGGAATCATAGACTTTGAAGAATCGTGAACGAATCGTTAGAATCGATTCGTAATGTATGACTGAATCATTGGAATCGACTTCTGAAAAAGAATCGTGTTGCCCAACTCTAGTGTGAAATGTGTAGGAGCCATCATGCTGCAATCACATGCGTTGCCTTAGAACCAAGGGAACCTCCTTCAGTAAAGGAGTGACGATTTCTTGAAGACGGTGCAGGTAGCTTTTGCAGTTGAGGCGTTCTGGAATTAAGATAGAACCAACCAGCGTACCAACTGAACAAACAGCATGTCCACTTCTAACGCCGTCTAGCGGGCTAACGGCTCAACACCGACTCTAAATTGTCTGACAATAGGGATATCTTATGCGAAGAGCTACCGCTAGATGGCAGGAGCGTTCCATGCGGCGCTACATGTTGTAGGGCTATGTTATATGCTACAGTTGATTACGTTTTCCCGCTTATTGGTTTTCTGTGCGTGTCAAAATTATATTTACAATTATTTTGTATAAACTAGTATAATTTAATATAATTCAATATTTTCTTACTTCATAGGCCTAATTTAATTTAATTTACAATAAATAATACCGTATACCTGTATAATGCTGAGCGATTCCCCGAGATGGGTGGGGAAATCTGCAGTATGCAGAATATAGATACGAGTAAATTGAATGTTCATGAACCTAAACGAGAACTCTGAGAACGAGATGAATGAATGAAAAAATATGAATTATTTCGAAGGTGAATATCATCTTTAATCATTAGTATTTACGAACGGTACTCTAAAAACAGGATATGCAGCCACCAATGTGGTTTTCTTTTTATAGGGAAGGGACTATCGAGATTGAATTTTCTGTATTTTTTTCTGTAGTTGCAGAAAGATCAAATGCAATTTTTAATAGCATGATATAATATGATCGCAATAGTATCACGATTAGTCGTGCGTTTTGTAGGTTAAGGACATGCAGTTTTGAATACTATGTAGGATGATTTTGAAAATTTGAACTTAAAACCTGGCTTTAATAATTAGGGTACAGTACATTAAAAACATTATTCACGAAATGGATTTCACTACGGATCGTCCTGGATAATAAACATCCCAGTTTATCGAGAGTTTACTGCAGGCGTAAACTTCGGAGACTCCTACAACTACTGCATATAATCTAAGCTAACATAGCTCGCTGTCGAGGTTGCATATGTTTTTATTAATTTTTCTTTTTCCTCTCCCAAAATGAAACTGTAGTCAACAATTCCTTACTTGAAGTACCGGTAGTTACTTTTATGTAATACTTTCGAGGAGCAATTTAATTACTTATATTTTTACTAGCTTATATGAAAGCAGCGAGGGCGAAGGGTCACTTTGCTAAAATGTACGAAGATAAATTGAAAGTGAACGGAAAATGGTATGATCTGGAGTTCTGCCTGAGGAATGAAGATCATCCAGAATTTGGACTAACGAGAAGAACGAAAGAGGACAAAGTCGACGTTTGCTACATAAGCGAAGGGAAGGAGCAGAAGAAAATCATCCCAATTTCAAGGACGGAACAAGTCATTGTCGCAGATCACATGGTAACAGGAGCGAATAGTAGTGAGTTCAGAAACCCACATGCTGACGTACGAGGAAGTGTAGAGGTGATGACACATCGAGAAGATAAGTGTAACGTGATCAAGCAGCGTAAGCAGATTCCTAGTCTCCATACGATGGCAGTAAGGTTAGCGCACTCCAGAAGGAATGCTGACAATAACGGAACAAGAAGCACAGGTGCTAGAAAAAAGGCGAGTGGGGATAAAAAGAGAAACCAAGAGTCAGGAAGTGATAGGGAAGAAAGTAGTGAAAAGATTAAGGGTGCGAGTGTGAGTGGAAATCTAGGAGGTGGAAGTGAAAGCGTGGGGGGGAATAAAAGAGGAATAGAAGAAGAAGAAGAAGAAGAAGAAGGAAATAGAAAGAAAGACAGAGATAGAAATAAAGCAGAGACAAGCAGTAAAGAAAGGTCAGAACCTGCGACAGCTGAGGATATAGCAATGTTATTAGATACAATTAAAAAATGTGGGGATATGATCAAAAAGTGCTAGTAAAGGGTAATTGTAATTGTAAATGATAGAGAAGTATAGGGGAGCGAGAAAGTGTATAAGCTGATGTGTAGAGAGAAATATAAGATTTATAGGAAGTGAGAGTATTGTGAAAGGATTAGGTGTAAGTGGAATAGAGAGAAAGTTGAAAGTGAGCGCAAATATGAATGAGTGAAAAGTGAAAAAGGGTTAAAAGAAATGAACAAGTGACAGCATAAAATTAGTACTGACATTTGAACGTTGGAACAGTAAATGAATATAAGAGACAGATAGGAGAAAAGGTCAAAGAACAAGTAAGGCAAATAATTCAATATGATAATTTGTAGAGAATAAGTGAAATTGAAATCTTAGTGAATAGTAGTTAGAGGAAAAAGGGGGTTTGAAAGGCATATATAAATTTAGATATATTACGATTAATGATCAAATAGAGAATAGCAAACGAAATGTAGGAGAAATACTGAAAGGGAGATTGAACAAGTAATAATAAAAAAAGTACATAGTTTAATTGGTAGAAGTTGTGTAGACATGTACTGCAAATATGTGTTACTGTAAGTGTTAATGGTGGCACCGGATACAGAAATGTGAGGTACACCATTACATGTAAAGAAGTGCTGTGACCAAATATATCAAATATCAAATATCAAATACTTATATTTTTAAGGTTTAAAGCATATATTCAGAATATTTCGGGACCTGATTGAAGACAAAAAACTTTCCCTGGTTTTTACTTGTAGGAACATAACAAAAATTTGCCGTTTTTAGTTGTTTTTAAGAGTATTTAATATACTAATACACAACGTATATCCTCAATGTTTATATACCGAAAAACAAATGCACACGCAAAGCGCATCCCTCAGAGTACACGTGCGCTATCTGTTGGTGCTAGTTCAGGATATCCCTATTAAATTGAATGTTGGGACTTCTGAGACACACTGTATAGCGTATATTTTAAGGCAGTAGAGTCCAGCCATACTCGCCTTGGACAGCAGTATCTGTAGCTCCGCCTCGGCGAACCTCCTGCCGATGCATGTTCGACGACCGTAACCGAAGGGCAGCGACACGAAGGGGTGGATCTTCCTACCGCCTGAGAAGGGACAGGACGCAGACTTCAGCCAGCGTTCCGGTAAGAAGCGCTCCGGGGCCGGGAAATGCTCCTCCAGGTTGCTGACCACCAAGTGAGGGAAGATCACGTGCGCCTGGAACACCGATAACACTACAATACAATAACGGTCTTACTAATAAAAACTCTATATACAGACATTTAACTGTCTTATACTTATACAATGAAGCAGTAATTAGGAGAGGGAGAGACCGATTTAATAACAAAGTGATATCTCCGTATTTTAGTTACTTGTATTCGCGGGGATGTTCTAGCGACTTGGTTAGAATTAGCTTCCCACGCAGGTGTTCGTCTGAGTCACTTAGCAGAATCGGACAGATTTACGGCCACCTTGTGCGGGGTTCTTATACAGGCGCTTTCAAACATAAAATCCGAAAGTTGGACAAGACCCGTGGGAAAGCTATTGCAAAGCTCGGGGTTTTCCAAAAGAACGGGGATTCTCGAAAAATCTACCAACTAATTTGATGTTGTGGGAAGTCCAAAGTATAAATTTAGAGATGACGTATTTCGCGCCCAATGAGAAGAGAGCTTGGTTCAGCTTATGAGGTCACTTTGGACCAATAGAAAATAGATTTTAGGTCGGTTAAATGACGTAGTTGTTAGCGAATAGGATAGTTAGTTTTAGCGTAGGATAGGTTTTTATAAATAAGGGTGATGGGGCGCGGAGAGCAGATCCCTTTTTCTTCGTGTCGGCGGCCCAACTTAATAGTCTTTCTTCCGGCGAAGACTCGATAGATAGAACTTTGTCATCGACGAGACTACTCGTCAACGTTTAGGAGCTTCGGTCATAGTGTATGGAACAAAGGATTGAAGTTATAGTATTGGACATAGCATATTCAGCGCTGCCATAGAGTCGATACAGAAGTGCGACCAACGATTGAATTACAAGTTCAGCCGGAAATACATACTCAAGGGTTTACCAAGTGAATACGACAATAAACTTATAGTTTTGGAGTTTACACTGCCTTTTATATAAGTAGCCGGCTTGGTATTATTCCCGACATCATCCTACACCACAACTGTACCTCGGCTACCCTGAGTGGATCTCACGCTACACCGAGCGTCGAAATAGGGTGGGCTGGCGCCCACTACTTAAAACAAAAAGAAATTTGCCAACCCTATTCGCGCTTCTCGAAGTACGAGTGCTGACGGCCGCGGACGTGCCGGCTGATACGAGTGAGGGACATCAGCCGCACATCACCGTCGATTGAGGACCACAACCGGGACGCATCCATCCACAAATGGTTTCCAACGTGTGGCCGCAATAACGACATCCACCCTCAAACGGAGGCCAACGTGGGGCGACATCAACCGAGACCACTCCACCCTCAACAATGAGTAGCTCGTTTATAAGTCGTGCATAAATTCCTTACTAATAATCACTACATACGTCGTGTATAACAGTATAACTGTTACACAGCTACGTCATAGTTTCGTCATTACTTCGTTACGAAAGGTAATAGATTATCTGAGGTTCTCTCTAGATCCGGTAGAGCGCTCTAGTGTGACGTGTTAAATATCGATAGTACAACTGGCTCTAATCTATTACCACACTACATTTGGTCAAAGAGTACAAGCTACAGCAATATTATTCTAATAATTCTATGATCTTTGGTTTGTTCTTCTGTGGTTACAAGGTAAACATCATCATAGAATGACAGTCGATACGAACAGCTGTTAGAGGGGAGGCCATTTTTTCTCTATATACAACGCTTAAACAAGGGGTTTCGTGTATATAACTACTGCAAAGCAATTCCCATTGTATAGTTACAGCCTGTTTATACGTCCATAGCTTATTCACGGTTTATTAGTAACGTTTTCTGTCTCAACTCTGCATAAGTCTCGTATAAAAACTATACACGGTTTATTAATAAGACTGTAAGTGAACAGTGCAACGTAAGTGAGACAAAAAGATCGCCGGGCCTTCCACTATGGTGATTTTGGTTCGATCTCCGTCTGGGTTATGAAGGATTTTATGGTGGAAAAATCGGGTGTGAGCAACATTCGTAAACGAATGGGTATTACGAAAAGACATTCGTGAACGGAGCAAGTAGGTGACCTCTGTTAGCTGTTAAGAAGAAAAACAATAAAAACAATAACTATGATCGTGTGCATTTTGCAGTTATGAAGATATTAACGTATCTGGTCGGATATGATTGTGTATCCCGTTATTTGTACTATAAATACAGTCTGACCCGTTTGAGTATGGATAACATTAATTTATTATTATAAATCTATTATGATAGCAAGAAAAATTTCTTGCTAGTTATATTATGATTAAAAGATGGGAGTTTCCATATATGACAATCAATGCATAATCTGAAAGGACAAATGAAAATCGTAGATGATTAAAATGGCTACTACAAATCAACAGCGGGCACAATGTGTTCTTTGGTATCCTAAATTTGAGAGTGTTAAAAGAGTTCAAAGGAAATTTCGACGTGAGTATGGTGTGCATAATGTACCTAAATACGATTCCATAATGTTGTGGTATCGAACATTTGTAGAAACAGGTTCTGTGTTAAAAAACATACAGGAGGTCGCAGGCGAAACCCAGTACGAGAAGCAGCTATCTCTTGGCTTGGTCCCCAAACTCCCCAGATCTAACCCCTCCTGACTTCTTCGTGTAGGGTTTTGTTAAAGACATTGCCTATTCACAGAAACCCAGGAATATTGATGATCTGAGAATAACAATTACTCAAGCTTTTCAACAAATCACCCCTCTTATGTTACAACGGACATGGGCTGAATTGCATCACCGTTATGAGTTGTGCAGGGTGCGCAATGGGGGTCATGTTGAGCTCTGAGGAATCTCCCTTCTTTCAGTGTTGTATGCACAAAGTTTCAACAAATAAAGTTCAGTAATAAATGTTTTACGCTGTTTTAATTTTATCCATACCCAAACAGATCACCCTGTATATTGAAATTAAATTGTATTTCAATTAAGTTTTCATAATTATAATAATAAACAAGTAGTAGCCACCGGTGTAGCTCAGGCGTCAGCGCGTTAGCCTGCTGATCGGAAGTTGCACTCAGGCGTGGGTTCGATTCCCGCTCGGGCTGATTACCTGGTTTGGTTTTTTCCGACATTTTTCCCAAACTTAAGGCGAATGTCAGGTAATCTATGGCGAATCCTCGTCCTCATCTACCAAATATCATCTCGCTGTCACTAAATTTCTCGACGCTAAATAACCCAGTAGCTGACACAGCGTTGTTAAATAACTAAGTAAAGAAAATAGTAACTATAGTAGGGTCTATTGCACTTAGAAGCACATTTCGCTCATAAAATTACAGTACTTACGCCTTTAGGTATTCGGTACCCTCCAATTATGGCCTCTGACTGTAGACTTCTACCGTTCCCTATTATTACAGGATACATTCTGAAACAAAACAATAAAGTGTTACATTAACTCATTATGCATTCAATGAGAATAGATATGTGTACCTACCAATTTGTTTGTTTGTTTGTTTTTGTCCGTTTCAGTGTTACACATCCTGCCTTTCTCCGGTCTGTAAACAATTCGAATAATTATAATAGTAGCTTTACTCTGTTACCATGGTGATCTAGGGCCATATCCATAGACATTCTTAGCGCGGACTTCCGGTGGATGATCAGCGAACTAACGTTTTTCGTATTCATAAGCCAGTATTAGCGATATGATATGATATGATATGATATGATATGATATGATATGATATGATATGATATGATATATGATATGATATGATATGGTGTGATGTGATATGATATGATATGATATGATATGATATGATATGATATGATATGATATATGATATGATGTGATATATGATATGGTGTGATGTGATATGATATATGATATGATATGATACGATGTGATGTGATATGATATGATATGTGATATATGATATGATGTGATATGGTGTGATGTGATATGATATGATATGTGATATGATATGGTGCGATGTGATATGATATATGATATGATATGATATGATATATGATATGATATTGTGATATGATATGATATATGATATGATATTGTGATATGATATGATATGATATGATATATGATATGATATTGTGATATGATATGATATATGATATGATATTGTGATATGATATGATATGATATGATATGATATGATATGATATGATATGATATGATACGATATATGTATGTCCCAGTCCTTTACACTCGACAAAATATAGACAATTACTCATTAATAGCCAATACACATGATCATGAAATTAGTAATAGTGAACGAATTAATATTCCATACTGTAGATTACATAAAACTAGTACAAATTTTTCTGTCATGGGGTTGAAATTATATAATAAGCTTCCCAGTCAATATTATAAGTTACCAACCAATAGTTTCAAAGCTAGATTTTATAATTGGCTTTTAATTAATCCTTTCTACTCTGTAGATGAGTTTCTTAACATAAATTCATACGAAATTGTTTTTAAATACATAAAGTTATTTAGATTAATTACAATTATTACATAGAGTGAAGTGTTGTCATTAATTTTAGAGTTTCAAAATGTTTTGTGTTTTCATTCTAATTACTGTTTTCAATTATATGTGTATTTTCAAATGTGTGTTGTTTTTTGTGACGAAGCTTATCACTGTATGTTTAATGGCTTAATAAATTGAACTGAATTGAATTGATATATGATATGATATGATATGATATGATATGATATGATATATGATATGATATGATATGATATGATATGACATGATATGAATCCTGTACAAGTAATCAGTCGATAGCCGGGCTAGTTTAGCACGCTCGTAGCGCGGGCTAGCGAAATGTCTATGCATAGCACCCCTAGTGACTAGAGCGCTGGGCTTTGAATACTGTGACCTAGGTTCGATCCCTGGCGTACCAATTTATAACTTGTGGGGATAAACCCGTAATCCAGATAACACAGAGGGTTTCTGCGGCATCACAAATAGCAGGACTCTGAAGTCGTATGGTCAGCATGACTTAATTCTACTGGTTAGTACAACATGAAACAACACACAGTCTAACGTATAGCTCTTATGGATCAGACATAAAACTCATTTAATCTAACGGAAGTCTAATTCGAGCCCACTGGATGTGAAAGTAGCTGAAATCATTTACTGAATATAGACATTTGTGTCGCAAAAGGTAAAAGCTACAGTGAGTCTGCGAAACGTTTCGGGTCTTCGGGTGATGACAATGACTTATAAAATACCTGCCGAATATATTTTATGATCTTGGTTTGTCCTTGGCACTTCTTCAAAGAACCACGTAACTGTTTTCACGGCGCAGAGTTCTCGATTACGATGGCGAAAACAGATGTGGCCGCACTTTCTAATGTACCGGCAGTCTACGAATGATGTGCGAATTGTCAGAAAGTTCAGACTTGAAAGACCTTGACATACTTCTTACAGTCTAAATGTCAACATAAAAGGGAAATGATGATTTTTTTTTTTTTTGCAAGTAGCTGAACACAATCACTGTTAAAGTCTAAAAATGTATATTAAGTTTTTCTTGTTTAAGTAGATTGTCAATCGTACCACGAAACCTTCAATGTGGAGGACCAGCTCACTGTGTCTGTAACTTTCACATATAGGATGTCACGATATAAATTTTAAATTATGATTTATTTAACGACGCTCGCAACTGTTGAGGTTACATCAGCGTCGCCGGTGTACCGGAATTTTGTCCCGCTGGAGTTTTTACACGCCAGTAAATTTACTGACATTAGCCTGTCGCATTTAAGTAGACTTAGGCCCAGTTTCACAAACTTCGTTAAAATAACGCTAACAACAAGTTAACTAACGTGTTGTTAAAAATTAAACATCCTGTTAGTGTAATAGTGTTTCACCAGCCATTTGAGGTACTTTGGTTAGGTAACATGATGTTAGGAGTAATGTAACAGGAATCAAAGAAGCAGTGATTGCATGAAAGTTTACTGAATGTGCCTTTAGTTGGTGTAGTCATTTGTTTTAGCGGAGAATTGTATTTTTTACATTATGGAAGTATTGGAGACTAACATAATTACAACGGAAATCGAGAAAAAGAAAGTGTAAGGAGCAGTAATTTTACCTCATATGAGAAATATAATTATTTTAGTAGATCTAGCAATTATATGAATGTAATTGAACTCAAACGTAGTGATGGAACTTTCATTAGGGAAAAGAAACAAGCATGGGTCTCTTTAACCCAATATTTTCAATCGCCATTTGGATGTGAAAACGCAAACTATGAAACAAATCAATGTTACGAAAATATTAAAAGAAATGCTAAGAAGGGTCATGCACAAGATACAGTGGAACATTTGAAAACTGACGGTGGTACTTTCACTCTTTATACGAAGATTCTTTCAATTATCCACGATAAAATAGAACCAATAGAAAATAAAAATAATTGTGATTCTGAATACTACAATGGTAAGCGTTAACATTATTTTCATATCTTATATATAGGCTATCTAACATACCTTCACAAGTCACTGGTCATAATTACATGTGAACTGTTAAATCAGTGAAATAAGGAAATAACGTTTTGAAAATCTGCAATTATTATATCTGAGTATTAATATGAAATAATAATCACAGAAATGCTTACCGGTACGTTAATAAGCACATATCTTCTCTTTACTGTGGATGAAGTGCTAATATTAATATGAATCATTTTAGTATTTATGAACATATCTATTCTGAGTAATTAAAAATGCTGAAGCAGTGATTGCAGCTAATTGTTTTCACTGCAAATATATCTCGATATAATAATGCGGCATGTAACATATGTTCTCTGGCAATCATGATTCACGCTGTAACAGGATGTTAAGGATTTAACTGCGGGAGTATGCTATGTTAATTTAACAGTGGGTTTAACATGATGTTAGCAATAACAACAGTTGATGAACATCTCTTCCGTTAAGTTTACTGTTAAATTACCTTAACGACATGTTAAATATTTAACAATGGTTGGTGAAACTGGGCCTTAATACAGACGAGTGCGGGTATGTTTCTGAACGAAAGAAGGTTTCATTATACTGTTGATAATACCTGCAGATTTATTGAATTTAAAATTTTTTGTGCGATATCTAGATGATGCAGAAAGGAAAGCTTGAAACCAAGATAATTTAATTCATTAACCCTTTCTAAAATGTTACGATTTATACAAATTTTGCTTCGTACAAGTTCTTTGCTGCAAAATGCCTTTATTTTGTTTTTTTTTTCGTCTATATTTCCATGCGATATTTATCATCAATTAATTTTAAACTATAGACTTATCATTGTAAATCATCTTCTGAAATGGCTAGTAAAACAAAATCGTCTGCAAAAGTCTGTATGTCCAGACACAAATTTCGAACAACAAATTCCACAATTTGGGACATCTGGCCGAAATCTACGGCTGACCACTAGGATCCAGAATACAAAGCAGAGGTTAAATTAAAAATACAGTATGATTTCGGAGAGAATACAGAACAATGATAAATTTAAAAATAAAGTACAATTTTATTTCGGAGAAACATGAGATGAAAATACATTGAAGAGTAATGAAATGCAGTGAAAAAAAAAATACATAGTATTATACAAGTGATTGTGTGAAATGGATAATGAATCTCTCAATACCATTAGACAAATTTTGTTAATGTCCTCGTTAGAAAATTTAAGAGAAAGGAGAATGGTTTTGGTTAACTTAAATGAAGTTCCCCTAGCGCCAAAAAGAAGTCCTTTCACTTCCCATGTATTAATATTCATTTTGTATCTCTCACTGAAGTGAGGAATACATGGGTTGCAATAGACTTCTTTTCATCGTTAACGTTATTCGCTTGTTGATCATCCTTCTCAAAACGATAGTTATATGACCATGCCTTGAGTTTCTATATTCCCGTACTATTGCGTTCATATAAATATTGAATAAGAGGGGTGAGAGAGGACATCCTTGTTTGACCCCGGTAAAAATTTCCAACCGATCAGACATTTTATTATCAATTTTTATATAGATTAAAAATATTTTCAATTATTTGTTGTGGAATATTATCACATAGGGTAAACTAGGTAGTTATTGACCAGTATACGGTGATTGACCGGTTCCTTTTTTCAAGTATATTGTGAATAAACCACGATCGTGATTTCACTTTTTGCTGCATATACCTCTAGTAGCAACCCTTATTTGTGGTTAGTTGTCGCTGTTCATCCCACTGAGTTAGTGTCTGTTGTCTGAGAGGACTGAAATCGATTGGAAATGCAACTGAACCTAAACAAGTGTAAGTAACTAGAGAAATTGCTAAGAATAATGCACGCAATAATTTATTTATTCTGCAAAGGATACATAAATTCTGGTGCTCGTTTTTACACTCACAGTGTGAGAAAAGGTATAAGGTTTCCGTCCACAGAATATTATTTTGTAAAAGTTTTTATATGACATAAAAATGCCCCGTGGTCAATCACTATAAAGTGAATGGCCGCAAAGTACAGTGATTGGTCGTTCATAAATTATTTGTTAGAATAATGACCAATGTGCTTCAATTCTATATATATTATCGGTTAAATGATGGGGATTTTTACAGGACTGATACTATATTATAATGCCTAAGCCAGGTAAAGTGCATTATACAGGGGAAGCTTTACGAAACGCTACAGAACCTGTCCGCAGTGGATTTGATTTAAATGAAGCTGCCAAGAAGTTTGGTGTCCTAAAAGCAACCTTAGCGTCCAGAAACAAATATCCCGTTGAAGGAAAAGTGTTCTTTGGTCCTCGTCCAGTGCCGGGTGAAGCCATTTGTAATAACATCAGAGAAATGACACACACTTGCTTCTGATAAGGCACAAAAGAGAAAAATGGAAGAAGAGGCAAGAGAAGAAAGGAAGCGAATAAGAAATGAAAGAAAAGGCAGCGAGAAGAGTTCTTTTCTTATTTTTTTTAACTTGGTTATTTAACGACACTGTATCAGCTACGAGGTTATTTAGCGTCGATGGGATTGATGATAGCGAGATGGTATTTGGCGAGATGAGGCCGAGGATTCGTCATAGATTACCTGAAATTTGCCTTACGGTTGGGCAAAACCTCGGAAAAACCCAACCAGGTAATCAGCCTAAGCGGGAATTGAACCCGCGCCCGAACGAAACTTCGGATCGGCAGGCAAACACCTTTGCCGACAGAGCTACGCCGGTGGCGAATAGTTCTTAATGAGAAAGATCAGAAGAAGAGAAACGAAACAGACAAGAAAAAAGTGAAAATTGTGAAAATGTGTTGTTCAATCACTAATAAATGAGTATTCAATAACTGTGCAGTAGACGGTCAATCACTAATAAGCGTGTGGTCAATAACTGTGCAGTAGACGGTCAATAACTGTAAAAGTGGACTTGTTGTGTTTATTTAATTTATCTTTGCATTAAAATTTTATTTTTTCTTTTGTTTATTGATTTTGATTTGTTTCTGAATCTTCACTTGACCCAATGCCTTTAAAATTCTCTCAATAAGTTACCACTGTTTTCCGCTATTTCGTTGTTTTATTATTCATTAGCTTAAGTGGTCAATCACTATACAGTTTACCCTACTAGTATTTCTATTTCTCGACAAATATGACAATCGTAAAAATTAAAAATAACATTTTTAATATAAGATTAGGATGGTTATGGGATAACTTGGCTTCTAGAAACAGCGCAGCAAGCCTAAATCAAGATGTAAAAATATTACTAGACAAAATGATTTTAGTAGTATAAATGAAATGCACTCCCTAATATTTTTAATGAATATAAAAGGATATGGGGACGGAGCACATATATAGATAATATGAAAATGAAAGAAAGATTTGGACTAGTTTGGTTCAGACTGGGGATTTGGTGATTAAGAAATAATAGAGGTAATAGTCTATACCTCAAGGCACATGCTCATTATGTGGACAAAGGGAAGGTGTTTTTGAATGTCAATAAAAAAAAAGAAATACGGATGAAATTCATAAATAAAAAGTTCCTACAAATGAATAAAGAAATAGCCATAAGAAAACTCATGAATAATAATAATAATAATAATAATAATAATCATCATCATCATCATCATCATCATCATCATATAAAATTACAAAGGCAAATCGGTGTATATCTTTTTTTGGTCAAAAAAATTAGAATGGAAAAAATAAATGAAATAGCTGGAATTGAATGAATTGTAACAACATATTAAAATGAATTGAGTCTTGCACAAAACTAGTCGCAAGTGAAAGATAATAGTACATTATGCAACGAGCCTATAATGAAGGTAATTAAGAAGTGAGTATGGATATTTATGAAACGAGCGCAAGCGAGTTTCATAATTTTCATACGAGCTTCTTCATTACCATTATAGGCGAGTTTCATACGACTTTTTTATGCTCGACCATATTTCTAACTTGAAATTACCGGTATTCAGATGTATACATTTTATTTGTATCTGACAAGATCGGAAGTGACCTTGTTCTAGGTCGTGAATTGTGAGATGTGCGCAGACGCGAAAGTATTGATTTTTTCCGAGGAACAATAATGTCATTGACCTTGTGTAATCCCGTTAAACTTGGTATAACTTTGATTATTGAATTCGACATTGAAAAACGAGATGACAAATTGAATTTATTTGAATATTATTTACAATTAACGCTAATTATTGTAGTAACAGAACATAACCTTCTGCGACAGTATTGGATTCCCAGCCTCCGTGACTTTTCGCTAATTCTCTTTCGATTGCATATTCGAGAATAATCGATACTTGCGGTTTTATAACGGTACAAAGCTGACTTGTCGTTGGCTGAACATCTGTAAGCTGAGTTGTCATTGGCTGAAAACACCTGAACTTTAATGAGTAGGTGTACTTTAATGACATGCATTAAAGGACTGCTACCAGGTGTATAATTACTACATTTCGGCATGGTCGAGCATAAAACATATTATATTAAATAGTTAAATTTACAAATTATATTAAAAATTATATATATATATATATATATATATATATATATATATATATAAATTATGAAGTATGTAATGTAAGACTTCAGTGATCATATCTATGTATATATTATTTTTCTTTTTTTCTGTGAACTATAATAAATATATATCGCTATTTCTATTTCTGTAAGTTTGTTGCGGTTTACATGTTCAAAAGCTTTCTTGAAATCAATAAATGCAATATGTGTTTCTATATTAAATTCCCGATGTTTCTCTATCAAAAGTTTCATTGCACTGTAAGCATTTGAAATTCTGTCTTTTTTTTTTTTTTTTTTTCACCATGGATACCGCAACAGATGCCAATTCTCTTTGCAGGAAAAGACGTATGTTACATCAAAGGTTGATGGAAGTGGTAGGAGGTGAATATAGGACCTTATGAGCGATAGTTTTCCGTTCTCCACATGCTGAGACGTCTAGCTTGAAGCCGTTGAAATACGATTGGAGTTTTATTTATATAAGCTCATCGTAGCTTGGGAAGTTATCATATTTTTTATGTTAGATTTTATTTAAAGAAAGTAAATAATAATCCTTACTCTGATGCCAACTGCTTCGACCAGGTAACCTTCTTTTGTTTGCATATACGCCTGTGAAAGTAAATATTAAGCAGAAGTTCGACGTTAAAAACAAATGAACGCTACTTTACGTAACGTGCTTCAAAGCTCGTGTAACCTTGACACACTTCACAGTTCCAAAGGTAATCAGTTTGCTTTCCAAATTCAATTTCCAGTCAGTAGTGTTAATACATATTCCATGTGAATCGAATGTATTTTTCCATTATGCATTTACGCAGTGGCTATTATGCAGCATTCCACGGAAATTTTCATCAAGTAAATTGTGTGAAATGGAATGAAAAAAAAGGTACATGACCGGACGGATATTTCCTTGATGAAGGAAATTAAATTCCAGAAGAGAAATCGCCTGCGATGAGAACGTTTTGTAAACGTTCTATGGTAGTGCCAAGAGTTACAAGTACGTTAAATATATTATCCTATACATATACAGACTAAAGGTTGTGGCAGATCTGTATTGCGACTAACTTTTGATTACCTATTGAAACTGATGTGGATGTCATAGAGCAGTGGCCGCTAGCACTCGCTGAACTGGGTATCAGGTAAGGAGTCTATCGGAAAATGCACCGTGGTGCAGAAGGGAACAAAGAACATAGTCACAAGCTGTAGATGAGGACGCTATTTGCCGCACCGTTAAACGTTATCACGTCGTAGCTCCTATGATAACACCGGTCTACAGTGTTTTACTACTAAACAAAAACAAGTGTATAGAGCACATCTAGGTCAAAAAGCATGGGTAGACATAACGTTTCGGTTAGAGAAGCCAACGTACTATGATAGGAACGATCATGATTTTAAAATCAAATGTTGTTGTTGTTGTTTTCTAATGCCAGGCGTTTGACAGTAAAGTCATTTGACCTCTTGCACTCCAATATTTTTCAAAGATATTATCATGACTAGCCACTGAAGCACAGGTTTTGAGGTGTTCCGAATCCATTTCTTGGTTTGAGTTGCACAATGGGCAGTTAGGGGACTGATATATTCCAATTCTATGCAGGTGTTTGGCCAAACAATCATGGCCTGTTGCCAATCTAAATGCAACTACAGACGATTTTCGTGGTAAATCGGGAATTAACTGTGGATTATGATGCAGAGAGTTCCATTTTTTTCCTTCAGATTGTGTTATCAAATTTTGTTTGTTGAAGTCTAAGTATGCAGATTTAATAAATCTTTTCACAGAGTAATACGTAGATTTAGTAACAAGTCTGTAAGTAGCAGTGCTGCCCTTCTTTGCTAAAGCATCCGCATTCTCGTTTCCCAGGATTCCACAATGGGATGGTAGCCATTGGAATACAATTCTTTTATTGAGTGATATTAATTGAGAGAGCATTTTAGTTATTTCTGCTGTTTGAGATGAAGGTGTGTGTTTAGAGACTATTGATAGAATAGCTGCTTTGGAGTCTGACAATATAACTGCATTCTTAAATTTATTGATGTGGCATAGAAGATTCCTGAGACTTTCACTTATTGCAACGATTTCTCCATCAAAACTTGTTGTTCCATATCCAAGAGATCTATAAAGTGAGAAGAGACAGCACGTAACACCTGCACCGGCACCTTGTTCTCTGGAGATCAAGAATCCGTCTGTGTATAAGTGAAGCCAGTTTTGTGGAGGGTACCTAATATTAATTGTCTCTAAAGACAACTGTTTCATTATTTCAGTGTTTACTTCTGATTTCAGTATTTCTAGTTTATATTGTGTAAAATAAAATGTAGGAAACAGAAAACGGATGTAGATAAATTCTCATTTTTAGATAGAACTATAAATGATTGGAATGACCTACCTGCAGCGGTCTTTGAGGGCTGTCCTTCCTTAAGGAGATTCAAGAATAACTTAAAAAGTTGTGTATAAAGTGTAAATTAAAATTAAGGTGACGTTAAATTTTTTAAGGTGACATGTATATATTTAGCCTGACGAGTTACTCCCTTGGTTTGAATTGTAAGTTTAGTTTAAATGTAGTTCTGTTTATAAGTATGCATAAGGATGTAATTATTTGTCTTATTTGAGTTGTTATATCAGTGAAGTCAGATGAGTCAGTGAAGTTATGGTTTTACAGTGCAGTGAATAGTTCCGATCAGTGATAATTTATAGTGTCAATGAATTGTGTTGTATAGTATCAGTGAAATGTGTCATAACAACAACAACAATAATAATAATAATAATAATAATAATAATAATAATAATAATAATAATAATAATAGTTTTATTTTCCCTGGCAGAGTTAAGGCCATCAGGCCTTCTCTTCCACTCAACCAAGATCAAATCACATACAGAAAAATACATACATGTCATAGTGCCAGTACAGTGAGTGAGATGAGAGTAAAGTGAAAGACTATTGTCAGTACCAATGTGAAACTTATGTAGGGCCTATACATATATAGGTTGTATTGTAAAATTAGGTTCCTTATCAATTAGGTTACTTTATGTATTATTAATTGTAATTAGTGTGTATTGTATTGTGTATTCTTATTGTATTGTGTATTCTTATTGTATTGTGTATATAATTATATTGTGTATTGTAATTTTATTGTGTATTGTAGTGTATTGTTTTTACCACTGCCACCGGGTGCTTGCCCACTTGCAGTGTAAATAAATACATACAGTACAATAAAGTGTACCAATTCTAATTTGAGTGTGCTAGTTATAGATATGAAGTCCGTTTTTTTCTATCACGTAACAATTTTAAAATAATAACGTTTTTAATTTTTACATTTCTAATACATTTAGATCCATTTTATTTATTTTATTCTGATTTTATTACTGAAAAAAAACAAGTGTACCAACCCTAATTTGAGTGTGTTGATTACAGATCTGAAGTCGGTTTTTTTCTATCAGGTCACAATTTTAAAATAATAATATTTTTAATTTTTAAGTATGATATGTGACACTAGGTTCAGGTCAAAACTGGGTGCTCTTGAACTCGAAGCTTGGGACACATTTGTACTTGTGTAAACTAGGTTTTTAGGAAATTAACGAGCTGATAATTATGCTGAGATAGTATATAATATGCTTAGAGAATTTCAGAATCTATGTTGTCGCATGTCTTTAAAAATTCTCTTTCTTCATTCACACTTTGAATTTTTCCCATAAAATCTTGGCGTTGTAAGTGACGAACATGGTGAGAGGTACCATCAGGACATATAAACGATAGAATCCAGGTACCATGGTCAATACAGTCGGAGCATTATGGTTGATTTCTGCTGGTTCCTACAGCGATCAACCACATGCCAACATAAGCGGAAAAACAAAGGTCTCAAGCACTTTTAATAGAGTTTGTAGTGTTAACTACATATTGTAAGTGTATAATATCTTCTTATAAATGTATTTAAAATAATATACTGTAACAATTTGCAAAGAATATATAAACTAAGCTCAATTTATGTCTCTGACTTTACTGTACAGTTATATATTGAATAGTAAGATTTGGAATTAATGTTACAGTCCCATAACTCAAAACTCTGACGTGCTATGAGAAATCTGATTACAGATCTGGAATCAGCGCATCAATTTCAGTGTAGAACACTTGAAATTTCTTCAGTAGCAGACAAAAAGTTTTTTTTTTTATGTAGACCAGTGTAGATCGCGCTGTAATTTTTGGATTCATAGACAAATATCTAAGGAAAGCATAGAAAAAACATTCTAAAGTAGACATTGACACCCTCAAAAGCTGGTAAGCAGCAAACTTTTTTATTTTTCACTTTAGATGGGGGGTCAAAGCGAGAGAAATGTTTAGAAACAATGAAAATTAATTTTAAAGGTTCTTGCTATTCAAAATCTGTACTAGTATTCGCGTTACGGCGAGTTAAACAAAGTAGTATTTTCGCCTGGCGGACTTCCGTATGCAGAGTGACTAAACTTTCGTCTGTTAGAACTACGGATTCTCATAGAAATCATCACAGTGATTTCAAATTTGTTTCCGAATTGTTTCCTTTGCTTTGCTGATCGAAAATGTTACTGGGTAGCTGTAGCGATAATGCCAACATCATGGTAGGACAAAGGTATTCATTTGTATCTCGTATTCTACAACGAAATCCAGAGGTTATAATTTTTTATTGTATATGTCATTCTCTCAATTTAGTAGCTAGTGCTGCTACAAGTTGTATTAAAAAAAAAGTAGAATCTTCAATACGAGTAGCGAATGAAAGAATGTCACAATTTCATTTCTGAATTTTTGTCGCTGAAACTCGGACCGTTAAGAAAACTACCTTACCTGTAATGTAGGCTTACCTTAATGTTTCTTTGATGCAAGCCTTGAGATATGACAGCCGCTCCATCTTCTTCACGTCGAGGGGCGTATCAGGAGTTGGTAATACTTCTTTAAGCTCTCCGTACAGCTTCTCTTGCTTCTCCGGATTCTTGGCCAGCTGGTACAGGAATGACGACGTGGACACCGACGTCTAGAAAATATAGTGACATCATGTGATGTAAAAAATTATAGCAGCTGATGTTATTAAGAAAAATAGGATCTTCTGTGCTACATTTCTAAGATTAGTTTCATGCTGTAAATTTACAGGTAATATTTAAAACCATACTGTGAGGAAATTTCGACGGGTTCTAAAAGACAATTACTCAAAAAAATTGGAACTGATGATTTATAATGAAATAACTATTTCAAGAAAGCAACAACTCGAAATATTTCCTTCTTGATCTGTGAGACTGTTATTTCATAATGAAACAACTACTTCAAGAAGGCAACAACTCGAAATATTTCCTTCTTGATCTGTGAGACTGTTATTTCATAATGGAATAACTACTTCAAGAAGGCAACAACTCGAAATATTTCCTTCGTGATCTGTGAGACTGTTATTTCATAATGGAATAACTACTTCAAGAAGGCAACAACTCGAAATATTTCCTTCTTGATCTGTGAGACTGTTATTTCATAATGGAATAACTACTTCAAGAAGGCAACAACTCGAAATATTTCCTTCGTGATCTGTGAGACTGTTATTTCATAATGGAATAACTACTTCAAGAAGGCAACAACTCGAAATATTTCCTTCGTGATCTGTGAGACTGTTATTTCATAATGGAATAACTACTTCAAGACGGCAACAACTCGAAATATTTCCTTCTTGCTCTGTGAGACTGTTATTTCATAATGGAATAACTACTTCAAGAAGGCAACAACTCGAAATATTTCCTTCTTGATCTGTGAGACTGTTATTTCATAATGGAATAACTACTTCAAGAAGACAAAAACTCGAAACATTTCCTTCTTGATCTGTGAGACTTTTATTTCATAATGGAATAACTACTTCAAGAAGGCAACAACTCGAAATATTTCCTTCTTGATCTGTGAGACTGTTATTTCATAATGGAATAACTACTTCAAGAAGCCAACAACTCGAAATATTTCCTTCTTGATCTGTGAGACTGTTATTTCATAATGGAATAACTACTTCAAGAAGGCAACAACTCGAAATATTTCCTTCGTGATCTGTGAGACTGTTATTTCATAATGGAATAACTACTTCCAGAAGGCAACAACTCGAAATATTTCCTTCTTGATCTGTGAGACTGTTATTTCATAATGGAATAACTACTTCAAGAAGGCAACAACTCGAAACATTTCCTTCTTGATCTGTGAGACTGTTATTTCATAATGGAATAACTACTTCAAGAAGGCAACAACTCGAAATATTTCCTTCGTGATCTGTGAGACTGTTATTTCATAATGGAATAACTACTTCAAGAAGGCAACAACTCGAAATATTTCCTTCTTGATCTGTGAGACTGTTATTTCATAATGGAATAACTACTTCAAGAAGGCAACAACTCGAAACATTTCCTTCTTGATCTGTGAGACTGTTATTTCATAATGGAATAACTACTTCAAGAAGGCAACAACTCGAAATATTTCCTTCGTGATCTGTGAGACTGTTATTTCATAATGGAATAACTACTTCAAGAAGGCAACAACTCGAAATATTTCCTTCTTGCTCTGTGAGACTGTTATTTCATAATGGAATAACTACTTCAAGAAGGCAACAACTCGAAATATTTCCTTCGTGATCTGTGAGACTGTTATTTCATAATGGAATAACTACTTCAAGAGGGCAACAACTCGAAATATTTCCTTCGTGATCTGTGAGACTGTTATTTCATAATGGAATAACTACTTCAAGAAGGCAACAACTCGAAATATTTCCTTCGTGATCTGTGAGACTGTTATTTCATAATGGAATAACTACTTCAAGAAGGCAACAACTCGAAATATTTCCTTCTTGCTCTGTGAGACTGTTATTTCATAATGGAATAACTACTTCAAGAAGGCAACAACTCGAAATATTTCCTTCGTGATCTGTGAGACTGTTATTTCATAATGGAATAACTACTTCAAGAAGGCAACAACTCGAAATATTTCCTTCTTGCTCTGTGAGACTGTTATTTCATAATGGAATAACTACTTCAAGAAGGCAACAACTCGAAATGTTTACTATTGTGCTATTATCATTTTAACAGTAGATGGAAGAGCATAGATATTTACTTTTGATCTAGAATGCAGTGAATGAGTTTAAACATATTGTTGACATTTGCGTATTCTGCTTTGTTTTGTTTTCAATTTCGACTTTATAATTAAAGTGATTTAAAATTAAAGTATGAGTGTAATGAAGAATTTAATGTTATGTATTAAAATATTGAAAATTAGGCCTATGTGCTAAATCCAGGGATAAACAAATGTCCAAAATTTTCTAGCGGCATCATATTTTATCCACACGTGGATTGAGGAAACTATCGGAGCAAAAATAAAGATATGTTTACTAAAATATATAGAACAATAATATTGGTCAACAAAATTAAACATATTTTTTGTCAAAAGATAAATAATGGGTGATTCTTATAGTATTTTTCGTGCTCATTTCAGATCTGTTTTCAAAACTTTTCTGTCACCTAGGATTTTAGAGTAATTATATGAAATGTACTTTAGACTTTTCTAGTGTTGATACCCTGTAACATTTTATCTAATATCATATTTATTTACCTAAAATGTGTGTGAATTAGATTTTAGGCTATACTTCGCTTGAGAAACTTCTCGTTTGAGTGTCCAGCAATAGACTGACAGAATATTTGGGCTCCATTTTTCCTGGTAGCGCTTTTCCATTTCAGAAAAATCCTGATGAAAATGCTTCCCATCTGCGTTGCTCACTATTCGAAGATTTTGAGGAAAAAAATGGATGAGAATCCAAGAAGTTATTTTGAGAGATACATGACACCCCATCACATTATAGCCCTGAATCAGCTCGCTGATTTCTCTGTAATCTGATCTGTGGTTCCTAGAAAGTAAGAGTCCTTTGAATGATCCTTAGGTTCCGGGCATATCATTGGAACTGGAAAAGGCATATGACGGGATCCTTTTACCCAATCAGTTACGGCTGGTTCACAATAAACCGGGAATGGAAACGAC